>NW_022587799.1:0-53311 GCF_009834535.1 Camelus ferus
GCAGAGGGTGCCCAGGCCGCCTGGAAACGCCCTAGCGCCTCGGTGTTTTCTGTCTGTCCCATGAAAACAGCAGGAGCCCAGACGGCACTGCGATGGCGTGTTGGTCACAGGTAGCACAGGGGACCGGGAGGGAGAAGCCGTGAGCTCGCGCCGCCACTCCTGACCCGACCTGAACCCTGGACAGCCACTGCATGGTTACTCGGGGCCTCCATCCTGAGAAAGCACTGCTTCCGACTGGGAGGCAGGCAGGGACTGGAGGTCAGAGGGGCAGGTGGGGAGCCTGCAGCTGTGTGGCTCCAGCCCTTGGTCCGGGAGCCCGGTGCTTCTGTCTCTGTGGTCAGGATGCAGAGCTGTGGGCTGGGGGCCGCCCGAGGCTCCAGGAGGTGCAGCCAGGGCGCCGACTGCACTCTGCTCACGCCCGTAGTACCAAGCACGGTGGTCCAGCTCCGGGTGCTGCCAGGCTGTGGTCAGCCGCCCCCTCTTCCTTACCAGAAGGGAGGACACGTCACGTGCAGGTAGTTCCCATCCTGGGGTTCTTTGTGCCATGTGGAAGGAATGGGTGTCCGTGTGTCCAGTGGTCGGTGGCTTTTACTCAGTCAGGTGTCTGCAGTGCTGATGCAAACGTTAGTTTTCTCCTCCTGGCCGGTGGCTTCCACCCAGATGCCCTTGTCTCCGAGTCAGTATGTCCTGTGCATGGCCATTTGCAGGCATTCTGCCCCGAGGCCTTTCCTCAGACGTTTGCTGTCTGCCTTGCACAGCAGTGCGTGTGAAAGACAGACAGGAGGGTCAGAGTCGGTCCTCTGGCCCCTTTCTGGCAGGAACCCTGGGGAGTTTTGCTCCTCTGAGCTGGGGACCCCGCTCACCCCGCCCCACGCCCAGCTCACGGACTGACGGAGGGGACAGTCCATACGGCGTGTGTGCCCGACAGGAGAAGGCACTCCGCAAAAGTGACAAGACTGGTGCAGCTGGCACAGCTCTCAGTGACGTGACCACAGCCCAGACTCACTGTGCTGGCTGGGGAGCAGGGGGCCCGGGGTGCCCAGAGCACAGCACCCTGCCTCGTGTTCTGGAGGACTCCCCAGGCCGGGCCTGCACCCCTGCGGCCTCGGGGCAGGTCCCTGGCAACCTCTGATCTCCTTTACCGTCTCCACGGTTGTGCCTCTCCCAGACGCCACAAAGTTGGACTCATTCAGTACCTTGCCTTTTCAGGTTGGCTTCTTCCATTTAGTGAATCAGCAGTTGAGGGTAGTCCAGGTCTTTTCATGGCCTGATAGCACATTCCTTTTTTATTGCTGAATAATATTACACTGTGTGGAATTCAGATAGTGATTTTTTCAAAGATGGGAGCTCTGATTCCTTGCACGTTCCTCACCTGTGTCAAGTGTTTAGTGAGGCATCAGGACACAAGCCTGTACCAAATGAAAACTGGACAAAGGATGGAATTAGTCATCCTGCTCCAGTAACCATGGGGCTCCTGGTCTGACTGCCAGCACCGTCCTGTAACACCCTGCTTTTCCAGATTGTTCCTGCTTCCTGGGAATTCTCAGTGTCAAGCAAAGCCGACTGTTGGGTCAGCCACTCTAGGCAGTGGGAGGGGCTGTGGAGTGTGCAGGGAGGGGGCTGCTGGGTGTAGGGGAGGGGATGGGGTCCCAGGGAGAGGGCCCTGCCCCAGGCGAGAGCGTGAGTCAGAGTCCTGGGGGAGTAATGACACGCCCTAGACAAATGAATGACTGTGTGTCACATTCCTTGAGGAACTTGGTAAAAGAAGTTTCTTGGCATAGGAACTATAAATAGTCGTCATGGCAGGAGCCAAGGTCACCGGCTGCACACTCCAGCCCACAAGGACAGTTCGTCAGATCCCTGCAGTTTCTCCTGCTGTGCACACTTTCAGAAAAGTCTCTGAGGATGGGGATGCAAGGAGTCCTGGGGGAACAGAGCCAGGAGGCAGCTAACGGGAGCTGGTCCGGCTTGCAGTGCCAGGATCTGGGCCTTCCGGAGCCGCATGAGCTGGTCCCCTCCCCTGCCGACTGCCCTGCCTGCCTAGGGAGGCTGCCCTGTTCTGAGACCACAGGCTCCTGCTCCCTGCGGCTCTCGGACCATGAAGTCGAGGCCCAGGGTGATCAGAGCCCGAGGCCCCATGGCCAGGAGGGGGCGGAGCAGGGGTCCCACCTGCTCTGGGGTCTTTATCTCCATTAGGTCTGTCATCCCGGCTGCCGGCAGCCGTGTCTCTCATGACCTGACTGCAGTGGTGGCCTCATCACGCTGGCCTGTGTGTCTTCCTCCATGCACTCATGTCTGCAGGGGCCGGTGGTGGTGGTGCCAAAGGGACGCCCTCCCACCGGCTCATGCTCGGAGCTCCAGCCTAGGGTGAAGTGTCTGCGCTGAGCTTGCCTCCCGTTCGACTCTGTTTTCAGTTCCGCTTGTGGAAATCATTCTAGGAAAGGCGGTCGCTTCGTGAATGGGAGCCCTGGGTGTGTTTGTGGGGGGGGCGGGGGGCAGCTGGAAGACCCCCAGGTGGAGCCCCGCCTCCTTCTCCTGGCCCCACTCCCCCCACTGCTGGGTGAGGAGGGCTGGCACCAGCTGGGAGTCCCCTGGGTCCCCCCCATTAGAGATGAGGGTCTGTGTTTACGAGCCGTGGGCACTTCTCTTGGAGACAGGCGCCCTGGTTTCATGCAGTCTCTGAAAAGCACCCCGAATTTACAAAAGAAGTGAGCAAAAGCTTGCACTTGCTAAGTCGGGTCTTTGTGTCCTGCGATGCTGGGGCTCTGGGGCCGTGCCTGTGGTCGGGGTGGATGCGGGCATGGGAGCCTTACCTGGCCGTGATGCCTCGTTTTCCCTGGAGAGAGAGGATGCACCTGCTGACCGTGTTTCTTCTCCCTCCAGGTGGTGAGTCCCCACTGTGCGCGAGCCCACCTGGAACAGGTAAGCCCTCGGCCTCTCCTGGGGCGGGAGTGGTGATTCTGGCCTGGGGAGGAAGAGGCACTTGGGGACGGGCCCCAGGTGTCAGCGCAGCCACACTCAGAGTACAGTCCATTGCCTCCTTGCTCGAAACCCCAGGGCTGTTGGCTCCACCTGAAGACAGCCCAAGAAACCGCACGGGAAGGGCAGGTGCCCGGAATGTCCCTCGTGGTGGCAGAGTGTCCTGGGGGCGGCCTGAGCTGCCCTCCTGCACGTCTCCTCCCAGCCTCTCCCAGCTCGGGTGAACTTTGGTTTGCCTGGTCCTGCATTCTGGCCAGTTAGCGCCTGGCGTCCTCCTCTGTGGACCCAGCAGACGGCCCTCAAGTGGAGGAAGCTGCGTCGGGGGAGGGGACACTTCAGGGCCTTTTCTGTGTAAAGGTTCAAATACACAGGCATTTTCATCTCTCAGCGAGAACCTGGCAGAGGCCGGGACTTGGACGGACTCCTAGCTGCAGGGAATGCGTGTCTGAGTTCCCACCACAGGGGCTGAGAGCTCCGCCAGGCTGTCTGTCTGGTGTGTGCTGGGCTCTGGACGGCAGGAGGGGCTCCCCGGGCCAGCTGGCAGCCCCGGCCACTGTTCTGAGACGACATCGTCCTCGGATTTTTCCCTCCTGGAGTTTGGTGAATGCATCTTTGTCACAGGTGCCGTCTCCTCCCTGCATCCTCATGGGGTCTGTGGGCTCATCTCCTCTGCTTACAGGGCTACCCACTTCCTGCCCCTGGGATTCTGTGTCGAGACCGGTTAACACGGGTCTCGGGGGTCGAGTTCCGAGGGGTAAGGCCGCGTCCGCTCTGGCTGGTTGGGAACCCTGTGTGGGAAGGTGGAGGGCTCCGTCCTTCCTCCCTTCTCCTGGGGGGCTGGCAGGAGGGCTGTCCCTCCCTCCCTCTGCACACCCCCACCCCACCTCCCCGTCTTTGCACTGTGCTTGCCCGAGGGCCAGATTTTCGAGGCCACCCCCTCGGGCGCTCAGCAGACTAGCTGCCGTTGGGGGCTGCCGGCTTGTCGGTATGTAACCTCGCTGAGGAATCCACGTGGGCGCGGCCGCTGGGAGCCTGGCCGCGATCCAGGCCCTGAGGGCTGGTAAACACTTTCTCAGCTGTGTGCCTTGTCTTGCTGTCTCTGCTGGTGCCCCGTGGCTGCTGAATCCTGCCACCGTGGTGGCGGCCCTGACCCGGCCCCAGCTACCAGCCTGCGTAGCTCCTGCTTCCTACTCAGGGCACTTGGGTGACGTCCGGGCAGAGGACGCGCCCGGGGTCCCCGGACTTTCTCCCACGGGGGCTGTTGTCGGAGGCGGTCATGTGTCTGTCTGTGTATCGCCCTGTGAGTATGCTCTGTCAGGCATCTTTCTCCCCCGCTGGGCCGCGGGGCCCTGTCACCCTCTGACATCACTGTGGCCTCCATCTGAGTGAAAGCACGCTGGCCCTGGCTAACGCAGGCACTCTGACTCACCAGGGCAGCCGACAGGCTTGTGAAACCTTAGGGTGTGTGGCTGTGGCTGCGTCTTTGAGGACACACGTTCCTTGGGGCCATCTAGACTGCCACCGGGGCCACCAGCAAAGTGGGTGGAAACAGGTGACCCTCATCCTGGAGGGGGCACATGGCAGCTTTGATGACTGAGGGAGGATGGAACTGAAGAGGGGCCTCCACTGACCAGGCTGGCCAGGGGAGGGGCAGGGACTGGGACCCCAGAGGGCCGACCTCTGACCCTGAGGCAGGTGCTCCGGGAAACGCGTCCTCTGGTTTGGAATTTCTAGAACGCATCAAACCTTGGCCTTCAGATTTTAGAATATTTGCATTTGAAATGACAATTCCAAGAGCTCGGTCTCAATTTTGCACGTGGGGAAAATACCCCTTGGTCCAAGGTGCTTTTACTCCTGTAGGTGGAAAGTGTGAAATAAAAACACACCAGTGCCACCTCAGGATTAAGCAGGTCTGGTAGTATATCAGTCATTTAAATTTTTTTTTAATTTTTTAAATTAAAAAAATTAAAATGTGTCAGTCTTTAGGCTCCAGATTGTTGGAGAATGTTTCTCTCAGGGCCGTTGGTAACAAGTGCATAAAATGCAGCAGATACAGCGAATGTTTGGATTCACATACTGTGTACCTACACGGTGCTGATTTGAACCTTGTCACAAATTCGCAAGGCCGTCATTTTAATACAGAGAAAGTCGTGTCGCCAGAGGAAGTAAGGGTGTTCCCCGAGCCGCAGGCCCACCCCGCCCACACCGTGTGTCTCCGCTGTGGGCTTTGGAGGATGGCCTGTGACAGCCGATGGCCTTTGTTGCCCCACTCACTGTATCCGTTTTTCCCTCTGTTTTCCCACTGTTTCACTGTTTTCCCTTCGTGCAAAGTTGAGCACTGGCTCTTGTGAGTGTCCTTTCAAATGCAGATAGTCTAAAATCTGAAGGCCAAGGATTGCCATGTCCTAGAGACTCACTGGGGAGACCTAGGTAAATAAAACTGCTAATGTAGATGGATGAGGGGTAAATTGCAGACCTTGGTGGCTCGAATCTTTATGCAATGTCACCAACACTTGATATCTTCAGCAGTTCTCCCATGGCACGTAGACAGGTGATTCTAGTCTCTTGTCACCAATGCCACCGAGGTTGGCCGTCATGGATGGTGATCAGTCCGGCTCTGTGGAGGCCCCCCGGCAGGACTCCTGTAGGATGGGTCCATCCCCTCTCCGGTCAGAGCCGCCCAGACTTCGAATGAGGGAGACGCCCGTGGTCTTCTGTGCCTTTGGGAGACAGCCGGGGTCATTCCTGAGGTGCCCAGGAGTGGGACAGGTGGGGGTCCACCTTAAGCAGTGGGGAGGGAGGTCCATCCACCATGAAACAGTGGGAGGGCTTCGGGGGGGCTCAGGTCTCAGGAGGGGGCTGTTCTTGGGAGGCTCCCCCTCCCTCCCCCTGAGCCCTTCTTGTCCCTGGAAAAACTAGGCGTCTTCAGACACCCAAGTCTCTCTGGGCCCAGGGAGGTGCCCGGCCCCGGGTCCCCCGGGATCCACCTGCCCATGGGCACTGGCCCGCTGCTGGCGGTCCGGGGTGCCATCTGTGGGCTGTCCTGGCCTGGGGCCTCCTGCTTAGGGGAGATCAGTGCCTGGAGGCCGTGTTTTGGGCAACTGGGCCACACCTCAGTGTTTATAAAGACTTGAGCGCCCAGACTGGGGCATCTCTGAACCCCTCTTTCCTTTTGTCCAGCTCATCCACTCTGTTGCCCTAACTTCCAAGGCACCACGGGGAGAGGGCAGGTGGGTCGCGTCAGCCCGTGGACACAGGCTCGTGGGGGACCACCGTCCTGTGGGGTCTCCCCTGCAGCACTGGGGTGGGGGCCTCGGCTGAGTGGTCAGTGCAGGACGTGGGCCCCAGTGCAGTGAGGGGCAGGCAGCACATTCTGGAAGGAAGCTGAGAAGTCAGCCTCTGATCCGACCCTGCTGAGGGGCCAGAGGACATGTGGCCGGCGTGCCATCTGCTGTTGGCAAGCAAGTTGAAGTTTTCACGTTTCTGCAGAATTCTTGTTGGCTGGTTCCAGATGGCTGGGCAGGGCCCTGAAGCCTCCAGGTGCCCCTTCTGCTGGGCACGTGGGGTGAAGGGAGTGCCCCCTCCATTCTGTGCATCTGAGAGCAGAATCCAGGCTGATTCTGGCCGCAGACCCCTGGGGGCCCGCGGAGAGGAGCCCCTGCCCTGCTGTGGGAGGGAAGAGGGGTCCCCTCTCTGCAGCACGCCGCCCCTCTGTGGCCTTCCAGCCCTCCCCATGGCCAGCACCGCTCAGGTTGGGGTGGGAAGTGATGCTCAGGGCTCCTCCCCTGCCCGCCCTCCCCTGGTGGTACCAGGTGCCTAGAGGGGTGCCTCCACCCTGTGTGTCAGTGCAGTCACCCTGGAGGCCTGAGCTGCACCCCGGGACCCTGGGCCACCACAAACAGCCCAAGGTCAAATCACATCCCTGGTGCTTCTGGAGGCTGGTCTCAAATGACCACTCAGGATGCCTGGACAGCCTGGCACTGGAATTTAAGAGCCAGGCCTCTCTCCCCTCCCCTCCACCCCGCGTCTCCATGTCTGTGTGAATTACAACCTGCAGAGAAGCATCGAGCACGTTACAGGAGGTCCTGACCAGCATCTTCTTCCCCGAGGACAGGGAGGCTTTAGGTGAAGCACGGAGAATTCAGGTCAAACTAGGAAAAAGAGGCCACGGAATTTCATTCTGTGGATGTCTCTCAGAGTTAGAGGTGCAGTGCACCCGAGTTCGCAGGGCTGCGGGCTTCCTGCCCTGCTGGGACAGCTCGGCGTACTTCAGAGGGACCCACACCTGGGGCGGTGAAGCCAGCAGCCCAACTCGGGGGTGGGGCGCTCCCCGGGCCCTCCTGCAGTGCTCTGCCTGTGCGCCCCTTGAGTGTCACCCGTGGTCTAGTGTCACCCATGGTCCAGTGTCTGTGGTCCAGTGTCATCCGTGGTCCTAGTGCTGTCTGTGATCTGGCTGTTGTCCGTTGTCCCAGTGTTGTCCATGGTCTGGTGTTATCCATGGTCAAGTCTCGTCCATGGTCCAGTGTCATCCGTGGTCCAGTGTCCACAGCGTACCCTTGTTTCCAGGTGAAGTGCTACCACAAGAGATACTGCTTGGCCACCCACGACGTCGTCTTCCGCCTGCAGTTCCACACGGACACCATCCAGGGCTATGGCCTCGTGTTTGGAAAGGAGGACCTGGACAATGCCTGCAAAGGTGAGGCCCCCCCACCAGGTGTGTGCAGACGTCCCCTGCCGCCACCTTGTGCCTCCCTCCCCACCTCTGTAAATTAGCCCATTGTTAAGTTATCCAGTTCCACAAAAGACTGATTGATCCAGCAAGGAAAAAACTCTTGCATAGTGAAGCTACCGGCACCTTCTCGGCCGTGGGCGCACTGCTGCAGACGTGGGGGTGGTGCTGCCCAGGCTGGCCTGTGAGGTCAGAGTCAGGCCCGCTGCGAGCCCGCGCGCGCAGCAGCGCCTGGGCGCCGGGGTTGTTCGCGCGTCTGGCTGTTGTGACTGCTGCCGCGGGACGCTCTGTGCACGTGTTGACCCCATGCTGTCCCCCACCGCTGCTGGTCTTCCCTCCCACGTTGTGAAGTTTCCGCCTCTTGTCCCGTAGTCCTCATAAGGTTGCGATTTCTGGGTGCCTTCTCTGTGCTTTCGGGCCCCACACCGGGGATCGCTCGCCACGTGCCGCAGGCCTCCCGTCCGCAGGGTCATGCGGGAGAACCTCCAGGTCTGCTCTGGGTTAGCTGCAGAGGCCCGGGCACAGAATCCCCCCGTGCAGCATTGGGAGGCCGGAGGCCCTTCGGAGCATGGCACCCAGAGCCCCCCATCGGCCGCACAGACCCCGCCGTTGCAGGGGAGCTCAGCTGTCACCACCTGCCCTCGTGGGCTGCATGGTCGGGCCCCACCACTGGGACCCGGGGACAGGGCAGCGTTCCCAGCGCGAGCGCCCGGAGGCCGTCCGCAGCGGCACCGCTGAGACCTGAGGCCCGCTGGCACCCCTGCCACGGACTCCTGGAGGCCATCCCAGCTCGTGTGTGACGCCCCCGCTGCAGGAGGAAAGCACGCCCCGAGCCCCAGGCGGCGGGAGACGAGCCGAGAGGTGGACAAGCTCCCTCTGACACAGCTGGAAGTGGAGAGAAGAGACCAGCCTGCTGCGATTTCATCCCTTCCTCATCATGGGCACCTTAGCTGGTGTTTTCCGCACGGCTGTCAGCCTTGGGATGGAAGGGTCAGCTTTGAGGACTCCGTCTTTCACGAGGCGGGGGACCCCACCCGCTCTGGCACCCCAGTCCGCAAACCCGATCGTTCAGATTTCTGTTTCTAATCTCGTTTCTTTTTCTTTTTGTTTTTTGGGAGGCAGAAGTAATTAGGGGTCTTTTTTTAACGGAGGTGCTGGGGATTGAACCCAGGACCTCGTGCACGCTAAGCACACGCTCCATCGCTGAGCTAGCCCCTCCCCCATCTCGTTTCTTCCAATGTGAGCTCTTCGGAGGAAAATGGATGTGGTCAGTCCGACCCTCCTTTACTCGCAGTGGCACTGTTATTTGTGAAGTGGGCCAGTTCCCTGGAGGGGAGGCGGGCTGCTCAGTCTCCTCCACCCAACACCAGGTGGAGTGGACCCTGCCCAAGAAATGCAGTGTGTCCCACAGCAAAAGACGCTTTCTCCGTGGTGCAAATGTGCCGCGTGCCGGGATGGCCATTCCAGGGGCGGGGGGCAGGCTGTGCTGACCTGCTGGCTGTGCCCCATGTCCCTGATGGGTGCCGATGTCTGTGAAGTTCCTGGCGTGTTCTGGCATCAGAGGGGGCTCTGATGTTTGCTCGGTGTGTTCTGTGCATTTAAAGACTCAGAGCACCTGGTCAGCCGCTGGATGGAGCCCCTTCAGCTGCACAGACCACGGCCCCAGCAGGTGCTGGGGCAGGGCATGCCCTGGCTCACGTGCTGAAGAACCAAGTGAGGCTAGAACTGCGTTGGTCAAGCGATGGGCTGGCTCTGGCTCCTCCTGTCAGCCTCTCCGCTCGGGGAGGGACATGCTGGAGGGAAGCCCTTGCCCCACCTCCTCCTCTGCCTCCAGGGTTCAGATTGCACTCCACCTGATTGCAGGGAGCCCCACCCTCCTGTTTACTTTGCCCTGGCTTTTTTTGGTGGAACCAAAGTCCGTCACTTAGCGGATCTTCCTCCTTCTGCCCAGACTAGAGAGGGAGGCCAGGTCCCTGGGAGGGAGGGGGACATGCCCCCACCCTGGGGATGCTGTATTCTGGGCTGGAAGGCTTTCCTTTGTGGAAAAGAGGGGTGAGCAGTTGTGGGCTGAACGGTCTGCTGGGCTGGTTGGAAGGAAGGTAAGCAGGGAGCCTGTGTGCATGTGTATGCCTGTGTGTGTGTGTGTGCACACGCTCACACACTTCTGCTAGGCTGTGTCCTTGAGACCAGAGGGGCAGGACGGCGCCCCGGGAGGGCAGAGGGCGTCTGATGACACGCAGTGAGCTGAGGGCAGTTTTCACCTGGCAGCGGGGAGGTCAGGCAGGCCTCAGGGAAGACAGTTTGCAGGTCAGGGGCGTCGGGGCTTCTTCTGCCCTTGGAGGTCAGTGATGGCCAGAAGCCTGTGGCTGCTCCATGGCTGGCTGGCTGGCTGGCTGGCTGCTGAGTCAGCCCCGGGCACCCCCATGTCCCCGGCCGGCCATGGCTCGGTGTGTTTGCTCAGTTAGGTGTGCTGTTGACGGGAGGCCCGAGCGTGGGTGTTGGGTGGGCAGGACAGGCGCCCATGGGAGCGGCCCTGCCAGCGTTCCGTTTGTGTGGGCTGTCCGGGCGTGGTCACTGGGGTGGGGACACACCTGCCCCAGCCCCGCTGTGAACCCCAGCAGCCCTCCAGCCCGTGTCCCCAGCCAGGGTGCCAGGAATCTGTGATGCTGGTGGCGCCGCCCCCCCCTTTCTGGCTGGAAAACCCCACTCTCGCCCTAGTTTTTCTAGTCTGGGTTTCTCAAGGCACTTCCAGCCTGCTTTGATTTTAGGAAACTTTTACAAGGGAGGGAGCACTTTCCATCCGCCCCCTGGCAGGCCAGGGGTCTCAGGGTGTGAGCTGGCCATTCAGGAGCAGTGAGTGGTTTCTGGAACTTGGCCCTAGCAGAGGAAGGGAGTCGAGGTGTCTGGAGGTTCCTGGCCATCCAGCACCATGTTTGGCCTCTAAGTTCGAGGAGCAGGCACTTTGCATCTCTCCCGGTCTCTGCTGCTGTAACAGGACTAAAGATCGTAGGCTCAAAGGCCCTGGCGTGGCCATCACTTCAGAGGTCTCGATTTTCTTGGGAATAGAAACTGATTCAGTCCACGTGCAGGGGAGTCTGTAATTAGCACAGAGGCAGATTCCTGCTGCAAGAAAAATAAAAGCAAACCTCGTTTCCCAAGAGGTTACAAACACCACACTTGCAAACGTCCAAGTGGAAGAAATGAGAGAGAGATCTCAGCGTGAGTGACTTGGTGAGATGACGGGTCTCCCCTAAGAGGGACACCGGCCAAGCCCAGGCAGTTTCCTGTGGTTGTGAGGCGAGCCCCTCAGCCCTCCGAGGGAGGAGGCATCTCGGGACACTTCCAAAGCCACCTGCAGTTCCACACCTGGTCAGAGGGCGTGCAGGGCCACTCACCCCCTGGAACAGCCTCCTCTCTGGGCCCACACCCCTTCCAGCTGCCCGGTCAGTGATACCCCATCCACGCCTCAGAGGCCGGGACCCCTCGGTGCATGAGACTGCGGGCACTGAGATGCCTGCCTGCTTCTGGGCACCTTGCAGGGCTGGACCACTGCCACTGGGCCTGTTCTCAGAACTGAAAGGTGGGCAGTTTGTCGCTGGTCCTGCAGCTGGTCACTGAAAGCCCCAAGCCTGGGAGAAACGGTCTCTGACCCCTAGGCTGAGGGTTCCCAGGTGCACCGAGGGGGCGAAGGCGTGGCTGACACCCTCCCCCTGAGCCCTGTGGGCCGGGGCACGGCCCCATGATCCCCCGGGTCCAGCAGGGGCTGGTGAGTGTTGAAGCTGTGGACAGTGCAAAGGCCCGGGGGTCGCTCAGGGTCATCAGTCCCTGAAGAAGCAGAGATGGCAGACTATGGGGCTCAAACGGTGTCCCAGCTGGTGAGAGCTGGAGGGGGCTGTCTGGGGCCAGAGGGCCACCCTGTGCAGATGTGCAGGACAGTTGACACCTGGCAGTTTGGGTCACTAGAGACAATCAGTGACATAGAGAACTTTCCGAGAGGGTTTAAAGATTCCATTTTTTCTTTACATTTCCATGAAAAAGCAATTCCTCACCATAATCCATCCCAGCTAACGAGGCTGAGTTAAGAACAGTCATTGCCTGGACACCATGAGGCATTTTTGTTCCCGGGCTCTGGGCCAGCGGGAGAGCAGGCAGGAAACGGTCACCAGTGCAGGTGTGGGGACACGCAGGATGGGGGTCACACAGTGCCCACCCCTGCTATTCCCTTTGCCTTGGCCTCTCCAAATCGCCACGGCCACCCCAGGACAGCCCTCGTCACACACCCCGTCACCAGGCAACTGCTCTGCCAGTTAGGGTAGTGAAGCACAGAGAAGTTGAGTAACTCACCCAAGGCCACACAGCTGTGAGGAGTTTTAATCGGGACTCATGCCTGGGTGGGACTCTGCCAGAAAGTCTAGAAGGGGACAGAAGATGTGCCCATAAATCACATCGAAGAGAAAGTTAAAACTAGCTCTGTTCCACAAGGTGGGCACAAAGGGACCACAAAGCTGCCCCAAGGAAGAGAGGCATGCACTGTCTCAGGGAGTCCAGGAAGAGGAGGCAGGAAGGCCCTGGGAGGGAGGGGGAGGGTGGAGGGATGGTGGGGAGGGGGACACGGCAGGGTGGGCCCTTGGCACGGTGAGTTTCATTTCTGTCTTGAAGTCATCATCCTTTTTAAAGTCGAGGCATGGTTCACAAACAGCAAAGTTCACTCTGTTTTCCATGCACTTCCAGGAGTTCAGCATCCTCTCCTGAAACCCCCGCTACAACTAAGATACAGAATGCTTCTGTCGCCCACACAGTCCCTGATGCCCGTCTGCCACCTCCCCTCCCCTCCTGCCTTCCCGGCACCCATCTCTGCCCATGGTCGGAGCCCGCAGTAGAAGCCTTTGGAATGTGGGTGCTTCCACTCAGTGCTCTGGGGGCAGGTGCAGGTGGTGGTGTCATCTGTGTCCTCATCTCGCACTCTTTCCCTGGGAGGACCCTCCGCGGGGCTCATGGTGTCCAATATGGGCATGTCTTGCTGCTGCCTGGGTTTAGCCGGGTGGCCCCGGGCCATGAGTTATTTCAGGGGTGAGCGGGAGGCAGTGTTGTAGGACCAGAAGTGAGCACAGTGGTCAGCAGTCTGTGTCCAGAGAAACAGCCCAGCTGTGGTGAGTCAGGGTGGGCTGAGAGCCTTCCCGTTACCAGGCCCCCCCACCAGGCACGGTGGGCGCGGTGTGCGGGAACCCGGGAGCAGGCCATTCATGGTCAAGACAGAAACACGCAGCCCGCCCCGGGCTCCCAGCAGGCGGACAGTCCTGCCACCATCCCCCAGAGGCCTCACCGCCCAGACCGCTGTCCCTGGGCCATGCACCATCTCAGGATTTAGGGAGGAAAACACAGCGTGCTTAAGTGGTTTCTGAGGAGTGTGTGTGTGAGAGAGAGAGCTGCAAAGAAAACATTCAGGCAAATTCCTTTCCAAAATTAAACTGTTAATTTCACACTGAAGTGGTTGGTCAGGTTTAGAATTCCAGCGTCTTCAAAAAGGAAAGCGTGGACGGCGGAGGGTGTGGAGGCAGGCTTGAATTCCAGGTGATCTATTCAGGAGACTTTATTCTAGGGAATACTCTGTTTTCTCCTCTGAGAAATGGGCTTGTGGGTGCCTGCTTCATGAGAGGGCTTCAGGAGTTGGGTGAGGCCATCCCGGGAGCAGAGCGATCCTAGCACATCCTTCAGCAGAGCCTGGCTCCAGGACGTTGGCCACATCGCAGGAGTGGGTGTTCCCCGCGGTCCCTCTTCCTCTGATGATGGGCGTGATTCCTGCGGCCTCACCTGGATGCACCCCTTCCTGCAGTCCTGCTCCCCTTTTCTGCCTCCGCTGACCCACCAGAGGCCAGGAAGTGTCCCTGCCCCCCTCCACCTGGCCCTCCTTTCCCGGATCCCAGGCTGGTCCGCTCGCACACTGTCAGGACTCTGCTGAATATTCCGTGTCCGCCTCCTTTCCCAGCTAACTAGCAGCCGTGACCAGTGCCAGGTAAACCTTTCTGGAGAGGATTTTTCTGTTTTCCTCCATTGAAGACTTGCAGGGAGGCTGTGGTGAGCGCTTTTGAAATGAAAAGTTGCTTTTTAAGCGAACCTGTCACAAAAGTACAACATAAGCTTCGTAGACTCGATACGTAAAAGAGAGGATGGTTACAGGGAGCTTAATGAACCCCTCAGGTTTTGCATCAATTTTTTTTGTGGGAAGTGGGGCCTGGGCAGCTGAACGTATTCCAGGTCAGTTCTGCACCTTTTTAGTGGCTGAGTGGCTGGTGCATGCAAGGAGGTGGAGCTGAGATGCAACCCTTCACACACCTGTGGGCACACACCCGTGAGCACACCTGTGGGCACACACCTGTGAGCACACACCAATGAGCACACCTGTGGTCACACCTGTGAGCACACCCCTGTGAGCACACCTGTGGGTGCACACCTGTGAGCACAGGTGCACATTTATCAGTCTGTGTTCAGCTAGAATGGGGATTTTTTTTCATTTTCGTTGTTTTGTTTTTCCTGTCTTCCCCATTGTCTTTGCTTAGTTTTGCCGTATTTTCTGGTTGTCTCTCTCCCTCCTGGTGAGATCGCCCCCTTTCAGCAGTCATGGGATGGGGGGTGGGAGTCTGTCCTGCAGCCCCTCCTGGGGCAGGACCATCCACTGGTTCTTTTCCAGACATGAACCTCCCTGGTGGGTCATCAGCAGAAGCGGCCAGAGCTGTCACGCTGTTTGATGGTGCACTGGGCTCTGGCTGCAGGGAAACCATTACCAGACAACACGCAGGCCTCCCCTGGAAGGGACGGGGCTCTGGTGGTGGGGGCGGTGGGCAGGGGGGATGTGGAGGGAGGGGTCCATCCCGAGCTGAGATGGGCAAAGGCTCCCGTCCTGTGTCTGCAGTGGAGAAGCTGGGGTCTTGGGCATGTCACTTCCCTGACTGGGGACCTGGGTCCTCATTTGCAGAATGGGGATCAATTCAGACTACCCTACATGCCCCTGAGCTGGACACATGGTGTTCAAACAACTCGTTTAAATGTCTGAAAGGATGCCTGGGGCAGGAGTGAACAAACCCACTTTGCAGAATTCACGTCCTGGCCCCACACCCACACCATGGCTTCCACCTCCCCCTGAGTTCTGAGCTGGAGCAGAGCTTCGCATCCCCGAGCCTCCTTTCCCTGAGGGAAGCCCCTGGGGTGGGTGGTGGTGGCAGGGCCCCAGCCCCAGCCATGCCAGGGACCGCAGAACGGGGTTTGAAAGTTAACCTTCTGCATCAATTTTCCTGAGCTGGGCCACAGTATAAGGGGCACTCCACCATCAGGTAAACCAGGGTGCCCTTAATGACTGACCAGAGTTCTGGGGGGCTTCGCACAGCAGGAGTGGGGCTCCTGTCCCGTTTCACACGGAGGGCTTGGCAGTCGGCTCTGCAGTACCCCCCCGGACCCCCCCAGGCTCCCCGAATAAGTTGTGCTCCTGGTTGTGATTCTGGCCTCATTGCTCTCACCCTGCAATTCTCACGCGGGGGTTTCAGAAGACAGGACCCCAGCCCGGGTGGGCCAGCTTGTGCCCTGTAGGTGTGGTTAGAGGTGGGTGGGCCACGTTCAAGTGGGGGGACATGGGTGCGGGTGGGATGGGCGTGCCCCCTGCCCGCTGGCACCCGCCATGTGCCTGGGCCTGTCTGGTCCCCATCACACCCCCGGGGGCTGCACAGAGTGTCCTGACGCCCCTCAGACCCTTGGCCCCTCTGCCTGCTTGGCGGGCACACTGGGCTCACATGGCACGTACATTCACAGCGTCCATTTCCTTCGACATCTTGGAACCTCGCGTTGAGGGGCTTCAGCTCCTTTCCAGTCTTTTTCGGGGCATTTGAGTACCAGCCAGGAGGGTGGGGAGCGGTGGCATCCCTGGAAATGCAGCTGGCGGGGCTGTGCCACCCGCCGTGGGGAGAGCTTGTTCTGATGTCCGGTGGGGAGGCCCAGGGGCGGCAGGGAGAAGGGGACATGGGCGCGTTGACCTTCGGGGAGGGTGGGCTGGTTTTAGCTTCCTTTGCCCGCTGAGGCAGCTGCCCATCTTTCCATAGTGGCTCCTGGGGCTTTGCCACATGAGAACACGCTAGAATGTTCTGCCTCTCAGTGACTCGGTGCCCCCGGGCACAGGGCTGGTCCCTAATGATGGGGACACCATGGGGAGTGAAAAGGGGACTTTGCTCCAGGAGCCCACGCTCCTGTGGGGGTGACGTTGGACAAATATGTGGGATGTCACACGTCAGGGTGTGCCACAGACCAACACCCCGTGGGCGGGAAGGAAGGTCAGGAAAGCCCATCCCGAGGAGGCTCGGGAGCACACCAGGACCGCTCTGGAGGCAGGGCACGGCTCGGGCAAAGGCCCTGGGGCAGGTGCGCCCGCTGTGGTCTGGGAGCAGCAGGGTGGGCCGGGCGGCGGTGAGAGCAGGTGGGGCATGCCAGGCCTCGTCCACCCTGGGAGGAGCTTTTAGTAGTTATGGCTGGGGGCCCAGGACCTGGGGACTTCGTACGTGTCCTCTCATTCTTGTAACTGCACTGAAGGATACAAATAATCTTTCTCCATCATAACGGGAGATTTGGGGGCTTGAACATTCATGTTGTGCCCAGGAAAGCAGAGCCAAGGCAGAACAGGACCCCCCCCACCCTGAGGCTGTCGGGGAAATTGGGCATCTCGTTTGTCCATCGGGAAAGTCAGTCGGACTCCTTTGGCCAAGAATGCAGGGCGGGGGCGGTGGGTGCTGGAGGCCCTTTCCTCCTCTCACCCCCCAGTCCGACTCCCCCTCCCTGGGGGCGCAAAGCATGGATGAGGCCCCGACAGCCCCCGCCCCCCCTGGGGCCCTGTGAGCTCCTACAGAGAGCTTTGGAAGTTTGGGCGGGCCTGTCACGAGGGTTCCCTGATTTGGTTCACACTTTGCTGTAGATGTGACATTCACCGGGCGTTTTCTGCTACGGGCAGTGATCTGTGTGCATGGTAGGAAGTTGGGAAGAGTCCGTGGAGGCATCTGGCTGGGTCCCGAGCTCCCGGGGATGGCAGCCTGTGCCCGCCTGGCTGCGCGGTCCAGGGAGACCCAGGTCTGGACGCTCAGCCCCCTGCTTACTCCAGGCAGCATTCATGTTTTTATCCTGAGTTCACTCTTATTGTAAGATTTCTCCTACTAATGCAAATAACAAGAATGAGATTCCTCGTAGCTCCCCAGCCAAGGGACTGTCCCATCCTGTCTCCTGCAGGCGCTCCCGGGCCTGCCGTCTTTGGCCTGGGGCTGCCCTGGGGCCCCAGTCAGACTGGTGACCCTGCACTTGTGGGCACCGCCCTAACTCAGATCAGAGGCATTTTCACCCAGCTCATTCTTGGCTTATTTCTTTTCTCCTCTTAACTCATTGTGACTGTCCATTTTCATTCCAATTCAGGGAGAGGGACGTAGACGCCCAGCCTTTGTGCTATGACATCTGTTTCTAGAAATCGCAGACTCCCACTGACCCCACCCCTCACCCATCCAGCTGTGAGACCAGTGGTCTGTCCTCTGGCAGCCCGCCCTCCCAGGCCTGGCGCTGGTCTGACCCTCCGTTCTGGGGGGCCTGGGGTTCTCAGGGAGTGGAGTGTCATCCCGACTCACACTCAGCAGAAGAGACGAGAGAGGCCTGGCCCCCTGGCTGAGTGCTGGTTGCATTTTCCTGGCCACCCTAGCAGGTCCCTCTCCAAAGCCAGGTTAAGCTGGTGTTTCCTCAGGGCTAGAAGGACACTGGTTCACGAGCTGTGACCTCTCGGCCCATGCTCGGCAGACGCAGGGTGGTGGCCCCGGGGCGGGGTGGGGTCGAGCCAGGATGTGACAACGGCTGTCTGTTCTTCAGCTCCAGCCCTCCTGCATGACCCAACAGCGACCTGAGTGATGACCTGGAAACACACATGCAGGTCCACGTGGCACCTTCAAGGTGGTAGGGGTGATGCCGGCAGGTGCTTGCTCCAAGTGCTCAGTCCAGATGCTCCCCTGAGGCACGCATGTCACCAGGTGCCCGTCTATGGCCTGGTTTATGGACAGCGCTGTGTGCGCCGTTTCTCCGCCCAGCTCTCCCTGCCGGGCACAGCTTTAGGCTGAGTCACTGAGATTCCACCCCGGCCAGGACCCCAGTGTCCACTGTCTGCATCACTTCTCACCCTGCTTTCCCTGGGGTGCAGTTGAAACGGGAAGGAAGCCCGGGGTTGCGCCTGCCCTTGGCCCCGCACCCTGAAGACCCCACAGGTCTCTGTGCTCAAGTGTCACCTCAGCGCCTTCAAAAAAGCTGGGGCCACTGACGGTGCAGCACACCCAGCACACTGGGCCTCTGCGGAGTGAGCGGCTCCAGGCCCCGTGGCTGCTGGGACTCAGCACCCCCCGGGGCCCACACGGCATGGGTCAGGCCCTTGCTTGGAATGCAGTTTCATGGTTGGGGAAATGGGGACAGAGGAGGGTGGTGGGGAGGTGCTGATGGTAAGCCTCCTACCTGTGGGGCGCCCTCCCTCCCAGTTACCGGGGACTTCGGCAGCAGTTTGGGGCTTGGGGGGATGGCTGACTGAGCAGCACAGTTTCCCATCAGAGGCCGGACTCTGTTTTCCCGGCCATCCTGATGCGTGGAGGTCTGTGGTTCCAGACCTGGTCCAGTGTTCTCAGGCCCTGCCCTGTGAACATGACACCTCCGGGCCCAGAGATGCTGCACTTACAGGAAGGCCCAAGGCCTTCCACTGAGTTCCGTTTTAGATTTCAGCAGCTCCCGACTCAGAGGCTCTGTTTGCTAGGACTTTGGTACCCAGCACCCGGGGAGGCGCTCAGCAGAGTTGGCAGGAGCTCCCTCTTGTCTGACACATGCCGTCCATGCCTGAATCCGGGGGGTTTGTGAGCTGAGCTGAGCTCAGCATTCAGACGAGGGGTGACATTAATAGTGAGTCCTCCAGTCGGGTGACGCCAAGGGTGGAGAATCCCATAGCTCTCTAAGGGACCCCGTGCCCTTTGCATGAAAAGGTGGAGACGAGTCTGGGGCCGAGATGTGTGAGTATGCTAACTGCTTGGCGTTCACGTCGCAGGGGCGTATGCAGAGCTTTGGGGAGTCTCCAGCCCTGACTGTTCTGGATTGTCTGCTGTAAGATTATTTACGTCTTCAGTCAGATGAGCAGACCCCTTCCAAGAGCCTGGAGTGCCTTTCATCCCTGACTCACCTTGTTTTCTCCCCACCAGTGCTGCACACGCAGGGCCCCGTCGATGGCAGCCTTTATGCCAAGGTGAGAAAGAAGAGCAGCTCGGACCCCAGCATCCCTGGCGGGCCCCCGGCTGTCCCCACCACCAGCAGCCCGGTCCACAGTGACCACACCCTGTCCGTCAGCAGTGACTCCGGCCACTCCATGGCCTCAGGGAGGACCGACAGGACCGAGGAGCACCCAGGCCCAGGACCCAAGAGGGGCCTGAGCCCCCAGGAGAAGGCCGAGCTGGACCAGATGCTCAGTGGCTTTGGCCTGGAGGACCCCAGAAGCCCCCTGCAGGACATGAGCAATGGCCACAGCAAGTGCAGCAGGACCCGCCACGTGGTGCCGGCCCAGGTGCACGTGAACGGGGACGCTGCCCCCAAGGACCGGGAGATGGACATTCTGGATGACGAGATGCCCGGCCACGACCTGCGCAGCGTGGACAGCACAGGGACGCTGTCCTCAGAGGGCCACGCATCCACCCACCTGGGCCCCTTCACCTGCCACCAGAGCAGCCAGAACTCACTCCTGTCAGACGGGTTTGGCAGCAGCACCGGTGAGGACCAGCATGGAGCCCCTGCCCCAGACCTGGGCCTGGGCGGGGACCCCCTGTATGAGCGCGAGTGGGCCTTCAGGGGCCGCGAGCCCAGGCCGCCGCAGCCCGTGCTCAGGAAGCCCCCCGCGCCCGCCCCGACACAGGCCTACTGGGCAGAGCGGCTACTCCTTGTAGACCTGGGTGCGCCAGCAGCAGATGGTGGTCGCCCACCAGTATGGCTTCGCCCCCGACGGGGAGGCCAGGCTCAGCGGCCGCAGCCCGGTGCAGACCCAGGCCAGGGTCCCGGTCACCCCGACCCGGGGGGCCAGCAGTCAAGTGGACGTCCAGAGGGGCGTGGGCCCCGGGCCACATCCCCCCGACACACAGAGACCCCCTCCCGGCAGAGTGGCCTTCAAGCCCAGGGCTCCGGACGTCAGCGTCGTGAACGGCGCCATCCCGGAGCTGAGCGCATGACCCCTCCCTGGGCTCCCCAACCCTGGACATCGACCAGTCCATCAAGCAGCTGAACAGGCTGATCTTGGAGCTGGGCCCCACCATCGAGCCCATCCCCACCCACATGAGCGTGCTGGGCAGCCCAGCCAATGGCCCCGTGCCCCCAGATGGTGTGGGAGGTGGACTGCGGGCCAGCGACCACCTGCAGGACACTGGGGGAGGCCCTGGCAGGGGCCCCACTGAGACAAGGTGAGCTGGCATTTCACGGGAGGTGTGCTGGTCTGCGTCTGGGTTTGCAGGATGCCCAGCTCCTTACTACGTCTGGAGCACGGGCTTGTGGGGGCAGGGGAGGAACTGCCCCAACTGGGTGTGGGAGATTCTCTGAGCCAGGACTGGGGAGGCTGTACCTGGGGCAGCAGCCTACAAGCCAGAGGAAGAGGGTCTCGGGATCGGTGACCGAGGGGCAAGTCCAGAGAGTCAGGGCTGAGAGGTGCAGCGGGAATCCAGGCCACAGAGCAGTGGGGGCCATGCTCCATGGTGGCTGGGGCTGGCAGGCTGTCACCCCTGGGACGTGGCGGTGCAGTGGCAGTGCCAGGCATTCCTGTCCCGCTGGGAGGCCTGGAAAGTCCAGGGTGGCTGTGGTGGACAAGGTGACCTGGGTGCGTGGCTGCATGGACGTGGGGGCAGGCACTGGGGTCTGAGACAGGCTCTTCATGGCGGGAGACACAGGCTGTTTGGCCCAGGAGAGGTGGCCAGGGCGGCCTGGAGGAGAGGGCACTGGGACAAAGTGGGGGTGTCTGGCTCTAGGAACGGTGTGAAGTCACAGGGGAAGGTGTGTCTAGAGGCTTCCACATGGAGGAGAATGGGGCCGGGTCGGGGGTCCAGGCATGGGTGCCCTGAGGCCTGGGGAGGTGGAGGGAGAGGGGCTGTGAGGACCCAGAGGCCACCTCAGGGCTGGGTGTGGGGTGCCCGGTGAGGCCAGGGCCTCCCTCCAGTGTCAGCTTGCCCGTATATCCCCACCTGGGGCATCACTGGTTCCTTGGTGGCCCTGCCTCTAAATCTGAGGACAGGAAAGTTGAGGAAGGAAGAGCCCCACAGCTGCCTCCTGCTCCCGAGTCTGCCTGCATGCCGGCCGAAATCCGAGCTGGGATCACCGATGGGGATGGACCGCACTGCCCTGTCCTCAGGCCCTTCGTCCTCTGAGGCCCCTAGGTGCAGGGACCTCCCATCTCACAGTGGAGCCTCCGGAGGTGTCAGTTAGTGGCCTGCCCAAGGTCACACGGGTCATTGGCAGAGAACAGGAATCGGCCCCTGTGGCTGCACCCAGGGGCCCTGCCCGCTTGGCAGTCCAATGGGGAGGATTTCAGACCCTCCCGGGTCCAGGTGGCTGGGGGAACTTCAGCTCTGCAGACCTGGGTCCTGTTTAGGGTGCCCTGTGTGACTTGAGTAAAGGACTTCTGTTCACTTCATCTTTTAAAAGAAACCCTGTCCCATGCCCTGGGTGATGGGCGGGCCAGGGAGCGCAGGTCTGCACGCAGCATCCTGCACCTGCATCAGGAATGACATCCCGGCCCCCCGAGCACCTGCGACCCTGGGTGTTGGTGCGCAGAGCTGGGCGAAGCTGGAGGGGTCCCTGGGAGGAGCTGACCACAGCCGTGATGGCAGCAGCTGAATACAGCCGGGCCTGGGTGGGAGGGTTTGCCTTGTGGACTCGCTCGGTCAAGTACGTTCAGGAGATTCTGAGTTTAAAACATGCTTCAGTGGGAATAAAACTGTCTCAGCTTGCTGAACCTACTTAAAAGAAAGCACTTGGGAAAGTTAAAATCAGAAATCTTATTTTTCCTTCGATTGAAACCTCCTTTGAGACCTGGAGGAGGTCAGAAGCATGCGAGTGTATTGGGGGAAAGAAGTCCAAGGCTCCGGTTACTGTCTAATGGCCTCTCTCTCCCGTGATGGGTGTCAGTCCTCATGACGACCGTGAAGCAGAGAGCCCGGGGTTTGAGGAAGTCCCTCATCTCCTCCCCTTCCACATCCTCATCTCCCCTTCTAGGTCCTCGTCTCCCCTTCCAGGTCCTCATCTCCTACCCTTCCAGGTCCTCATCTCCTACCCTTCCAGGTTCTCATCTCCCCCTCTTCCAGGTCCCTCATCTCCTCCCCTTATAGGTTCTCATCTCCTCCCCTTCTAGGTCCTCATCTCCTCTTCTAGGTCCTCATCTCCCCTTCCATGTCCTCATCTCCCCTTCCAGGTCCTCATCTCCTCCCCTTCCAGGTTCTCATCTCCTCCCCTTCCACATCCTCATCTCCTCCTTTCCCATGTCCTCATCTCCCCTTCCAGGTCCTCATCTCCCCTTCCAGGTCCTCATCTCCTCCCCTTCCACATCCTCATCTCCCCTTCCAGGTTCTCATCTCCTCCCCTTCCACGTCCTCATCTCCTCCCTTCCTGTGTCCTCATCTCCCCTTCCAGGTCCTCATCTCCCCTTCCAGGTCCTCATCTCCTCCCCTTCCAGGTCCTCATCTCCCCTTCCAGGTCCCCATCTCCTCCCCTTCCAGGTGGCCATGCTTCAGTGACTTGATAAACTCACTACTGTAATTACTGGAATTTTTATTTTGATTTTTAGATCTTCTCCAGTTCCTTTTATCATAAAAATAATTCAGTGTCATTTTTGAAATGAAAGGACTTTAATACGTCAACAGATCTGTAACACTCAGCATGTTTGGTTATTAATTATGCAGATCCAATTGGAGTGTTTCTTAATCCATTTCTTGCCTGGTAGGAATCTCGGGCATACGTTGGGCTTTTTCCCCTGTGCTTTTAGAGCTCTGGTGGTGTCTGGGGAGTAGAGGTGAGCAAATTGGATGCTCATCCTCAGAGACCTTCCTGAAGTTTGGAGGTGAGCTTCTGGTAGGAGCACGAGGGCGGCTCATGGCTCAGGGACTGGCCTCCCACCCCAGAGCCGGTGTTCCACCCACAGTGAGCTCCTGTGTGAGGGCAGTGCCAAACTGGGAGGTGCAGCACACTGGGACTCACACGGCATCTGATGCAGCTCGTGGACAGTGCAGGGGGCTCTCAGAACAGCCTGCACGCTGACTTCTGGTTCTCCTTCTGGGACATCTTGTCTTGATAGAGATCCTGCCAAGAATGCACATGTCTGTAGCTCTCAGCTATTAGAACTGAGGGGGCAGGAGACCATCCTTCCCTCCCTGGCAGGTACAGAGACAATTTTGTTTGATTTTTAAAATTTTTAAATTGAAAAGAATTTTTTAAGTATAGTCCAATTACAATGCTGTGTTAATTTCTGGTGTACAGAATAGTGATTCATTTATACAGATAAATATTCCTTTTCATGTTCTACTATTATAGGTCATTACCAGGTATAGAGTGTAGTTCTCTGTGCCGTACAGCAGGACCTCATTGTTTACCCACTTGATTTTAATACTTAAATGTCGGTATTTACATCTCTCAGGTGCAGAAAGTTAGATCAGCCAGGGAGAGGAAAAGAGTCATTGATGCAAGGGAAGTCATAAAACTGTAGAGCTGCCCTGCTGACCCTGAGGCGTGGAACATTGCAGAAGGCTTGGGGGTGCTGGAAACCTGTGCTTTGAAGGCACTCCAGCCCCAGCAGGTTTCCTTCCCCCAGATCGGGGAGCCAGGGCTGTGCAGCTGAGCCGGTCCACACATGGCTCTCAGTCCAATCTTACTGAGTTGGAGGGCGCAGCGAGTCTGAAAGGCCCCGTGACACGCCGAGGAGGGTGGCTGTCACCCCCAGAGGTGTCATTCCATGTCTGTGTGCCTGAGGCTCAGCCCTCTTAGGACGGGATAGTGTCTGATCAGAGCCACCTCCAGTCTTGCTTACAGATGGGAAATAGGCTGGAAAGTTCCAAGACGCTGGCTCTTCTGCATGAGACCCTCCCTGGCCTGCCTGGCATCTTGACCCCAGGTGCTGACTGCCACACGTGTCTTCATTCTGGCTGTAGATAAGGGGTCGTCACAGAGACCCCAGTGTCATGAAGTTAGTAAGGATCATACAGGTCATGCCCTGAGGTGATGATGATGGTGGTGATGATGGTGGTGATGGTGGTGATGGTGGTGATGATGGTGATGATGATGGTGATGGTGGTGATGGTGATGGTGGTGATGGTGATGGTGGTGATGAGGATGCTAGTGGTAAATGTGCTGGTAAGCCCTGCTGCTCTGAGCACCTGTACTACTCCAGGCATGACACTGAAGCTTGTCGGCGTCACCCTGGCCTTCACACTCACCATGATGTGTAAACTGAGCTTCTGTGTATCTGACTCTGCATCCCATGGCTCTGTCCTTATTGCACAGTCTCATGTTTTGCCACCAGCCGTATAACCCCTCAAGGGCAGTGCCAGTGACGTATTCATCTTATTTCCTGGCACGTGCTGATGTTGTGAATAGAGGGTGCGGTGCTGGCGGAAATGCAGAGGACTCTCCCGGGTCCCCTGTGGCTCCACTGGGTTGGCATGGGGACCTCAGCGAGATTCATCATGGGACAGGTCAAGGAGTCAGTCTCCCCACAGGACAAGAGAGAGGCCCTGCAGAGGTGGGGTCTGGTCTCAGAGAGCCTCGGAGGAGCTTGTAAATGGGCTGAGATGTGGGGGCATCTCACGGTGCCCCCGTGGCTACCCGGCTCTGGTCTGGGCGCCCTGGGACCTGGTGCCACCCCACACCCCAGGTCTCCCCGCTGCTCTGCCGCCCTGCCCACAGGGGTTTCTTCCATCACATCCTCTACATGGGGGGAGATTTCAATGGATGATACCCAAGAAACAGAAGAAGTCTGTGACAATTAAGGATGGATGGCAGGCAGCGCTCCGTTTCCCGCATACCTAAGGGCAACTTGCCTCCTGTTGTCCAAATACCGTGTTTCTGTTACATCAATCGCCGCCAATAGTCGCAGGGCCACGGCAGCCCTGCATTCTGCTTACAGACACTCTGGGACGTCACAGCCAGTGCTGCCTTCGAGGGCCTCTGCAGACACAGGTGTCTTGCCTGCGTCCAAGGACTGATTTATGCTGCAGGCAGTTCAGAGCAGTGACAAGTACCGACTTCAGCCACTGACAGTGGGAGCCCATCAGTTTAAATTACGTAAAGCTACACGTGCCCCACCACAGGGATCCAGTGTGGAAAGCGAGGACCTCAGCCGTGGGTTCCCACCGTGTGGGTCTCCGGGGGCGTGTGGTGGGGAGGCGGAGCGCACGAGCCCCAGGTGGTGGGTGGGGCAGAGAGCCAGGGGCACTGGGGAGCAGGAAGCATGGACTTTCCCGGAGGACGGCTTCCCCGGGCTGTGCAGACGCGGGGAGAGCCGAGGTGTGGGAAGTGCACGGGTGTCCCAGGGCTGGGGGGCCAGGTGCCCGGACAGGCCCCTGACCCGGTCAGGAGATGGAACGGCTGCCCTCGGGGTCACCTCCTTTCCCCGGGGACACAGACTCTGCAGGCATCTCAGAAAGGGCATCTCAGGCCGACCCCACAGCAGCAGTACCCCCGCCTGGCAGGGACCCCAGCCCGATGCCGCAAGACTGCGCCCCCTCTGCGGCTCTGGGGAGCAGCCTCGTGCCTACCCAGGCACGGGACAGAGGAGCTGGGCTGCACAGAACCAAGGAGGCGCCATGCGCGGGGCGCTCCTGGCTCCTCTGGGTAGACGCACCCAAGGATGGGCTGTCCTGTCTGTTCAGACAGGAAGCGCCAGGTCAGAGAGGGTGGGTGACTCAGGCTCAGACCCGGCCTGGGGCACTTCCTGCGTGGCCACCCTGTGTGTGTTCCCAGGCATGTCCAGGAAGAGGGTCCCAGCTCAGGGGCAGAGCCCGAGGTCTGGGGACGTGTGGGGCCAAGAGGGAGGGCTCTGGCCTCACCTCTCCACCCTCGGGCCTATCCTCCTTGCCCTTCCAAGTCCAGGGGACCAGCTGCAGACGGGGCTGCTCCTGGATCCCGGTGGCAGGCCAGCCCGGTGTCCCCGCACGGCAGCTCTTTGTCCCGCCAGGCAGAGGCCCAATGTTGGCAGTGGCAGGCGGTCTCAGGGATGAGAGGGTGGAGGTCACGCCCCTGGTCACCCGGGAGACAGCAAGCACTCACCCCCTGGAGCCACGGTTCGGTTCTCTTGGTGGGTTTCAGACCGCGAGGGGGCCTGGCCTCAGACAGACCTGTCTTGAGATGTCAGGCTCTCAGGCCTCATGCAGCCTGGGTTTGGGCTCATTCATGCCGTTTTAAGAGCTGAGCAAGTCCTCAGGGTCAGCCCAGGGTCACGTTCTCTCTGAGATGCCTCCCGACCCGTCTCTTCCCCTTGTGCCCAGGGGTCCCAGCTCCTCCCAGACACCACTGTCCCCGCCCCCATCAGGAGCTCCTGCAGAGCAGGGGGCCCCGGGAATACGGGGGGGGCTGCTCCTGCCAGGCCCACCAGGGACCCAGGATGGGGGAGGTTGCGGGCTGAGGGCCAGCGATCAGGGCCAGGGGGTCAGTTGTGTTCCTGTGAAGGACTCTTCCCTCTGTTCGCAGCCGCAGACGAAACTGGAGTTTCTCCAGCTGAGCTCTCATTACCTGAGATGAAGGGGCGGGTGGGGTATGCTTGTGCCGTGAGATCTAAAAAGACACTCCTGCCTGGGGTCAGGACGCTGGGTGCCCCACGTGGCTTCAGACGGATTCTTCAGGACTGTGAGCAGGGGCCATGAGTCGGGTGCCCGCAGGCACGTGGAAGCTCCGCGCTCCGGGTGGGAACTTCCTTCACGGTGGGAAGTAGGGTAGCTCTTGTTGGAGCTGCTTTCTGTTTTTCTGCAGAAACGCCCTTTGAATTTGGGGTGAGTGACTCAGTTCCTTTTGCCCCCTACGACCCTCGCTCCACACATAGGGGTTTCGGGGCCCCACGAGGTCACCTTGATGGGCGTGTTCCCACGTCCCTGGATGCTGGGCTGGCCTGCAGCTCTGGTTCTGAACCCTCCCGGGCCTGCGGTCCTGCTTTTAGAACTTCTGTCTACTGGCACCATCTTCACCATCGTGAAACCAAGGTTGTGGCTCCCGTAAGCTGCTCACACACGCAGCCATCAGAGATCTGTGGACCACCCTCACATTCTCACTGCAGAAAAATACACGTGACATAAAATTGACCATTTTCACCGTTTTCAAGTGCACAGTATCGTGACATCATGTGCCTTCCGTGTTGTGTAGCTGTCCCCACTGTCTGGGTCCAGGACACTTCTGTCATTTCAGGAGGAGTCTGCACCCACTGCTGTCGGCCCTGCTCCACACTTCCCCAGATCCCACCGCCCCCGGTCTGCCTTCTGTCTCCGTGGATCAGCCTCTTCGGGGTGTTCCATGTCAATGCAGGCATAACTAACATTTGTCGGGCTCATCCCCGCTGTGCTCAGGGCTGAGTGGCATTCCTCTGCACGGCTGCACTGCGCTGTGCTCCGTCCGTGGGTGGGGACCTCCAGTGTTTGTGAGCAGGGACGTGTGAACGTTCATGCACAAGTGTTCGTTCCATCACCTCTTCTCAGTTCCCTGGGGCACACACACGGGAGTGGGGCTCCGGGCCACGTGGCAATTCCTTCTTTCCTTTTTCTTTAACAGTTCTTTTCTGCTGGGGATTGAACCAGGACCCCGTGCCTGCTAAGCTCACGCTCTACCCCTGAGCTATAACCCCCTCCCCCAGTGGCTCTTTCATTGACGTGCTGAGGAGATGCCTCCTCAGGTGCTGGCAAGCTCTCTTTGGAGACCCCGGGCGTCCGGTGTCGGGGGCATGTTTCTGGAAGCTCTATCTCGGCGTGGTGGACACGAGCTGGTCTGCACGGACGTGACCCCCGATGCACGATGGGCCTTCACGGGCGAGACATGGAATTTGCCTCATCCCGGGGTGGGTGGTGGTGAGCCCCCTGGGTCAGAACAGGGAGGAGATGATGGGAAGACGGCCCGGGACCCGAAGTCCTGTGCCGTTCCTCCTCACCGCCATCAGCTGTGTGTGCCTGGGGCTGCACCTTACTGGCTCACCTTCTGTGGAAGGAGGCCCCACAAGTGGACAGTCCTTGTGACCGTCCTGAGGTGTGTGGTGGAAACATCATGCTTCCTCAAGTGTTTGCGGAGGCGGCCGGTGAGATCCAGGGCTCTGGGGTGGGGTCAGAGCGGTCAGGTAATGACAGAAAAGGAAGAGACTCAAAGAAGCAGAAAGGAGTGGAAAGTAGGCGCCAGCCTCTGCCGCTGGCGCCCTGAGGGCAGCAGTCCCATGGGGTCTGTGCCGTGAGTCACAGGCACGCCTGCGCAGGACACGGTCTCCTGCGCTCCTCGCAGTGCAAGGGTGCGCCTCCTAGCTTTCTGGACATGATCATTTCCATTAAAAAACGTCTTTAGAGGAGAGGCTCCCTCCTGCCCAGCTCTTCTGCGTTTCCCGGTGCGGAGGACTTCCAGTCCCACAGTCCTCAAGGCAGCTGCCCTCCCCGGGCCTCTGGGCACAGATATGCGGAGCCCACTGGCCTGGTTCCCACATCCCCTGAGGCCCTGGGGTCGGATGGGGACTAACTGACAGATGTCCCCTCTCCCTGGGAACACTCCCTGTGGGGGAGTCCGTCTGCATTTCTGCGTCAGGGAGAGCAGAGCCACTTGAATCAGTCTGGAAGCGCATTTGGGCGTTTCTTTGTCGCTCTGCCCTTCTCCCATTGACACTCGCTCTGCAGAGGAAGCACGTTTATCTGAATGGGGAGCCTGGAGCTAACTTGGGGGCAGGCCGTCTGCGTGCATCCCTGGTGGTGGCTTTTGCTCCCAGGAATGCGAGGGAGTTTCCAGAACCCGTGGGCAGGCCCCTGTGCGAAGATGCTGCCCCTGGCAGCCACCCAGGTGGAGGCAAAGGTCGTGCATCCTGCCCGCTCGGCACTGCCACCTGGGATTGTGTCAGTCGCAGGAGCTTTGCACATGCCCGCGGGCTTCCCCCAGGAGGTTGGGGTAAATTGGCCTGGATCCTGCTTGGCGTCAGAGTGATTTTAAATGCTCCCCCGTACGTGACTCTATGCTGGAGACTGGCCCTGGTCCTCCCACTGGTTTGTGTGTTTGGAAACGCTGGGGAATTTTACGAAGACGCCAGCCTCCTGGCCTCACTCCGCAGGCTGTGACTTCACAGGGCAGGCTCGGCCCGAGGGTCCAGACCGCGAATGTGATTCCCGTGCGCAGCCAGGCGGCCTGAGCATCGCCGGGAGCCTGTCTGTGTTCGTCTGTGTCCTGGCCACCTGGAGTCTGGCCGCTGCCCGGGGACGGGGCACTTCTGCCTGCTGGGGGCGGTTCCAAAGCTGGGAGGACTCAGACGTCGTTACCCGAAGTTCACGAGGGGTGAAGGACGTGAGAGATGGAGGGGGCATCCATGGCAGCGCTGGCACGTGTGCAGAAGGAGGGGTCCCCGATCTCAGCCAGGGGTTCCCCCTACTCCGTGGTCCACATAGATCATTCCTTTTTTGTTGTATTTTTGTGTTTATTGCATTCTTTATTGAAGTGCGGTCAGTGCACAACGCCGTGTCAGTTTCTGGCACGCGGCACGGTGATGCGGCCACACATGTGCTTAATCACAGACGTGCCCACAGCCCTGCCTGGCTGTGGAGGTGTGTCCTGCCTCCCATGGGATGTTTCCGGGGCCTGGAGGAAGCCCAGGAGTGGGGCCACCCACAGCTCCGCACCAGCTGCAGGGACGGACGGCTCCTGAGACTGCCTGCTCGGCTCTGCGTGTTTCCTCATGGGCCCTGGTCCCACCCGGACATGTTTTCACAGTGGTGCCTTTGAGTGCATCCTTGAGGCTGGTCTCATACACAGGACCGCACGCTGGACGGGGCCTCAGTTCCTGAAGCCCTCTGGCTCAAAGGTCAGGGCTGAGGTCATATCACGTGGAGGTCAGGGTGCAGGTTGTCCTCTGCAGGCCAGCAGCAGACCCCTGGGGAGGACCCACACCCTGCTCCCAGTGCGCTGGCGTGGCCACAGCGGGCCACGTCCACAGGACACCGTTTCTGCCCTGCCTGTCGGACAGAGGCCATCTCCTGTTCCCCCGTCCCTTCCGGGAAGGCCTCTGCATTTCTCAGCTTTGATGGGCCGCAGGAGGCAGGTCAAGGGCCGCCCCGCTGTGCACCATTTCAGAGCAGCGCCTTTGGGTGTCTCCCTGGGTGATGTGCTTCACGTGCTGTGACCCGACAGCCTTGGGGGGCATCAGTCGTCCCCTCCTGGGGTGGCCAGGCTCGCAGGGTCCTCCTGCCCATCACTGACTGACACCCACGAGCGTTTCCACCCTGATCCACCTTCCAAAAGTGCTGGGCCCCCACCATGCACCTGTCCTGCCCTGGGAATGGTGTCTAGGCCCTGCCTGTGCCGGGGTGGGGGCCAGCCTCCCTCCGGGGCCCCGCACCCCCCTCCCACGCCCTCTCTGTAAAAACGAGAAGGGGTAAAATGTTTCTAAAAGACACAGTACAACATGTAAAGAAGGCGACCGACCGTGTAGGCAGGTGGAAATGTGTACACGTTCGTGACCCAAGAAAAAGACGTCTGTGTCTGGTCAAAGTGGCTGTTCCCTCTGTGGTGGTCCTGAAGCGGCATGCAGGCCCTCTGGCCTCAGAGGTGCCTGCAGGTGCTGCAGGAGGGGGCGCTGAGCTCGGGCAGGGGTCTCAGACTGTGAGTCCCCGTGTCTGCGGCCGCCGGGGCCCTTCCAAGCTCGACCAGCACGGATAGTCCTTCTTGCTGACTCTGGGGGGTGGGAAGCGGGCTCGGTCCAGGGCCCCGGGTTCCCCCACCCCGTGCTTCCTGAGCCCCCGCTGGGTGCCCGGCCGGCTCTCGGTTCTGGGGAGCCCGCTGGACACAGGTCCTGGTGGAACCGGCGGTGGGAGAGACTGACAGCGGGTGGTAACTGGTCATGCCGGGGGAGAGCAGCCGGAGCCCCGGGGTTCCCTGTCAATGAAACGTCCAAACAGGCAAACCCGTCAAGACGGAAAGTGGGTTACTGGTTGCTGGGGCCGCGGGAGGGGGCTGGGGTTTCCTGTCGGGCGAGGAAGGTGCTCTGGAACCAGAAAAAGAAAAAATAATGAATCGAGTGTCTCTGAGAGGTTAAAAGTCGGTCGCAGTGACGGGCTGGTGGTCTGCCCCGCGCGGAATGCGCCGGCAGCCCACGTGTTTCCCTCCCTGCAGGTGACGAGCCCCCGAGCGGAAGGTTCCAGAAGCTGAGCGTTGGGCAGTATGACAATGACACCGGGGGGCCCCCAGCCTTCTCCAAGTCCAAGTGCGGCTGGGGGAAGCCCACCAGCACGGAACAGGCCCCAAGCCTGGTGCCCTTACTCTCTCCAGCCAGCGCCAAGGAGGTAGCCACAGCGCTGCCCGGGGCCTGGCCCGAGGCAGGGTGTGGGTGCAGAGCACGGGTGCGCGGTCGCTGTCCCGAGCGGGCCCTGGGCGTGCGCCTCGTTCCAGTCATCGGACCTCTGTGTTCTGACCCGTGGGAGGGATGAGGGCCCGGAACTCCGCGGGCGGACAGCAGACACCAGCCGCAAACAGACTTCCTCCAGATCCCAACAGGGGGGCCCAAGTCCCCACCCAAGGCCCCTCGGGGTCCCCGGGAGGGGGGCAGGGAGAACGTGTGGGTCAGTGTGGACGTGGGACACCCGCCCCACCCCCCTGGGAGAACATCAGAGCATCTTCCGGGAGGCATGGTTCAGGCTTTTAACCAGAATCGAAGTAAGACGGGTCGGCAAGCCCCCAGACCAGGAACCCTTTCAAGTCAGGTTTCACGTGCTGTCCAGGCGGGAGCCCTGGGGCCCAGAGCAGACGGGGAGGAGAACATCACCGTTAATGTTAACCCAGGCACCGAGCCAGGGCCCATAGAGGAAACGGGTCCATGCAGCCTCTTCCCTGAGCTGTGGGTTCAGTGCGCCGTGTGCGTACCTGCCTGGGGACACACTGCGGGTGAAGGTCACTCACCTGCTTCGTTCCCCGGGTGCTCACCCCCGCACAGACTCCCCACCAGCTCCACTCACTGTGTGGCTGTCACCGGCCGGAGCACCCGACGCTCCCCCACCTTTATGGCCACTGCACTTCCTGGGTTTCCACCCCTGCCTCCTGGGCCTGCGCTCAGACCAGGGCTGGCTCACCTGACCCCCACCCCGTGCCACTTCCAGACGGCGATCCCCGTGTACCCCCAGGACCTGGATGGGGTCGACGGCAGGGTCTTCTCACCCACTGGCAGTGGCAGTGAGACCCTGCCCCCCACGCCTGCGTTCCCCATGTCTCCGGAGACGCCGTACGGTAAGGAGGGAGCAGAGCTGGCCGCCTGCACGATGGCCCCTCAGGGAGGACTCGGGGATGGACGGCGCCTCACTCTGCTTTCTTCTGTAGTGACGACCCCCCGTTACCCTCCATTCAGCCCCCCGGGGCCCCCGATGGGTGGCAGCAGCCTGTACAGAGGAGCTCAGGTTAAGACCCCGCTCTCTTCCGCCCTGGGCGTCCTCTCATGCAGGAGCACCACCACGTGCCTGGGTCGCACCGCAGCAGCCTGGACGGTGAGGGCAGCACTGGCCATGGGGTGGAGGGGTGCAGGGGTGAGCTGGGGTCTGCTGGGGCGTTGGACCTCTGCCGCCTCTGGGGCCCTGTCCTGGCTCCTACGTCCTGGGTGTGGTCCCCATCCTGGGTCTCCCAGCACAGGGGTGGGTCTGCTCCCTCCTGGGCACCTTCCACGCCCCTGCACCCACCCCACGGAGGTAGCGTGGATGCGTGCTGGTTGGGCTACTCAGCTCCGCCTCCCGGGTAGACGCCACTTGCCTGGAGAGTCCATAGTCAGGTGGTGGAGGGGCTGCGGCTCAAGCCGTGTTCCCATTTAAAAATCGCTCTCCTCAGTCATCGTGGGTTCTCCATGTCGCTGCTTTCTGCCCCGGGAAACGGGGAGGGGTTCCCTCAGGTGCACCTCTGGGAAGGTGGGAGGCTGACTGTGTGTTTAATCCCACTTCTTGTCCTTGGGACGATGGCCGCTCCACTGCCCCTCCCTCCTGAGGAACCCAGATCCAAGGTCGTTTAACAGAAGGGCCGTCTGTCCTGCAGAGTTTCCCGTGTGGCCCGGTGTGCACACGCAGAGACCAGCTCCTTAGTAAGCATGAGTGCGTGGAGGGTGTGGAGAAGCTTGTGCTGTGTTGGCGCCTCTGAACGTCGAATGCAAGGACGGCGGAGAGGTGCCCATGCTGCCGTGTGTAGCCACGTGCATGTTCTTCTGTTTCAATAACTCAGACGCAAAGGGATGGCGTCTCCGTCTCCACACAGCCCTGTCCCCCATCCCCCACAATGGGCAGCTCGCTGGAACCCAGTTAGTGGGTTTGGGCCAAGTCAGTGGGTGCCACGCCGCCACAACCGGGTCCACCAGAGACACGCTGGTCCGGCTGCTGTGTGCAAAGCAGTGCCAGGCGGGTGGAGTGCTCGGGCCGCAGTGGTTTCTGGAAAGAGGGGAGGACAGGGCTGCACTTGGGGGAGATGTGGGTGGTTCGAGCAGCTGACCTGACTTGGGGCTCCGTGGCTGTTCCCAGTTTGCCTGGTTCTGATGTTATGGTCTCAGCTGGGCTCTGACTTCTGACTAGTGTGTCTTCCCACATCGGACTGAACCGGGTGCTGGCTTGGCGTAACCCAGACGTGTCGGGTTGTCCCCCAGCCAGCCAGCCGATGAGGTCAGGGAGAAACAGAGCCAGACGCCAGTCAGCGGTGCGGGGAAAGGTTTACTTGGGGCTGGGGTTGTGGGGGCATGGGGTGGGGCACAGCCAGGTCCCAGGGCTGGGCGGAGCCCCAGGGATGCGCCCCATCATGTGAGGGTCCCTGGCTCCATGCAGGAAAGAATTCAAGAGCAGTGGAGTGAAGGTAGATTTATTCAGGGGGACGCACCCCACAGACAGAATACAGGCTGTCTGGAGAGGCCAGAGGTGGCCCCGGAGCACGGGGTCGTCCAGGAAACTGAGATGAGCACCGAGGTGCCCCCATAACTTCATATGCTAACAGGCAGGAGGGTTATTCCAGCTCCTTGGGGAAGGGATGGGGTTCCCAGAGATTGGCCCCCCGCCCCGTAGTTGCTGTCCCCCCACCCCTGCCGCGTGTCACGGTCTCACGTCACCACCGGTGTGGCTGCGGTGTGCAGTGGGTCAGGAGTGGTGCCCAGCCCTGCCTGTCGGGGTGGAGGGGTGGCAGGCTGTCCCCGATGGCCCTCCTGTTCTCAGGGGCACTGGGAGGGCGGGCTGGCGGGTACGAGCCTGCAGGAGGCAGAGGCCTGCATGGGGTTTCCGTCTCTCCCCCCTTTAACTTCCAAACTGTCCTCCGTCTGCTCCTCACTCACCCTTACGTTCTCGGCATCCAGCGTCCAAGAGGTTCTAGGTGAAAGTCTGTGTTGTTTTTAAGGCGTGAGCACCTGTGAGTGAGTGGGAGGGAGACGCTGTTCCTTCGGGGAGCCATGCGCACGGTGGCTGCGGATGTGGGCGGGAGGGTCGGCGTTGCCGATGGGACGCTGTGTCTGCACTGGGTGGTGACTGCACAAGGGGTGAGTGGGCGCCCACCTCCCTCTGACCCAGGTCCTGAATGCTTCCTGGGGGCAGCACGGTTTTAGGGATGAGTTTTCTGAATGTGACCTTTCATGGGAGTTGCTTCTGCCTGGAGCACGCCCGCGCCATCAGCCGAGTCCCCGCTGCTCCCACCCCGCCAAGCAGAGGGGACAAGGAGGAAGGGCAGGCCAGTCTGCAAGCGTCCGCACCAGAGCTGCCCTGGTCACAGAGAGGCTGGACACAGCACAGAGGTGGCATCTCAGAAAGCAGGCCCGGCTGTCCCCTCTGCCCACCCCTTGGGCTGCCCCGCCCACACCAGGGGAAGGACCCACCCTGCGGAGTGCTGTCCATCTCAGCCCTTCCTGGGCCTGGCTGCCCTGCCAGACGGCCGCCTTCCTCTCTGTTCGGGGAGCCGTGGGCCACAGGAAAAGCCCGTCCATCTGCCGGCTGGGCCTGCCCTGGGCTGTGGCCGGGCATTTCCTGCAGACCCTGCAGGCCATAAACAACCCAGAGGAAGTGCCCTGCGCGGCCCTCGGGGTGTAGGGTCCTTGGGGTCTTCCTGGCCTCGAACTTGGGGAGGTGGGCCAGGCGTCCATCCTGTGAGAGGTGAGTGCCTGTGAGCTTCCACTGGCTTGGTGAGTGGGTCAGAGGGTCACGGCAGGGCTGGGCAGGGGTGACTCTGCACGGCGTGGCTAGAAGGTGTCCTGGAAGCCCGCCACATGCACCATGCCCAGTGCCTCCGTGCAGCCCTGGAGGCGGGGCGAGTGCTGGCCCCCCGGCCTCCCAGGAGGGTCATGGGTCCCTCTTCCAGGGAGGACTTCAGGGAATGTGGCGTCCGCACTAGGATTTGGCGGACGAGTGGGACTGTGCCTGGCCCGTGAGGCAGGAGAGGCGAGGGGTGAGCACCCACTCTGTGCTGCACTAGGTGGATGTAGACCTCGTGGTACACTGCCTACCACCCAGGGCTTCGATGTCAGAGGCCACACCCAGGACAAGTCCCTTCTGCTCTGCTGAACGGACTTCTTACGGTCAGATCTGAGGCCATGAGGGATGGAGCATGGACTTACCTGACTGAGAGGGGACAGTGTCCCAAGTGTAGGGTCATTTGAAATGGGCTTTGACGAGTATATAGGAGCTCGCCGGATTGCTTAGGGTCGGGATGGTGGAGGTCTTCCATGTAGAGGGAAGAACTTGAGCAGAGCAGAGAGAAGAAAGGGATCTAGTGTGTTTGAGCTAAGCCACCGGCCAGGTGAAGCCGGCTGATTGGTTGGAAAAGAGAGTCAGCCAGCAGGAGGGTATGGGAGCCACTGCTGCAGGAGGAAGCCCTGTGGGGTTTGAGGAAAGCGCTCACCCCCAGCTACCCCGGGCAGGGGATGGAGTGAAGGCCTGGGGCTGGTGCCCGGGCAATGAGAGGTGGTGCCCTGGTCCCAGGGAAGGGGACAGGGCAGGAGGCTTCGCTGTGAGCCTGGGATCCCAGGGAAGCACGTCTGCCTCTGTCAAGGCGCAGGTCCTGGACGGGGGCCTTGGGGGGCTCGTTCGGGGTGGCTGTCTCCCTGGGGTCCCAGCCCCACGGACACTCGCGCTAGCCGCTCGGGTGGCGCTGGCGGCTCGGGTGGCACTGGCCGTGGGCTGGAGCCCAGTGGTGCAGGGTTCAGCTGGGAGCCTGGAGAGATGAAAGGGAGGGAAAAGGAAAAGGGGGAAGAAACGGAGAGGAAGCAAACCAGGCAGGGAGCGGGTGGGGCCGGCCGTGCCATCGGAGGGAGGCACCTGCTGGGCAGGCCGCCCAGACAGCCAGATTCTTTCCTCGGAGGAGCTCTCCCGCCGCCCTCTGAATGGGCCTCCTTGGAGGTGGCCGCCCCGCGACCCGCCCCGACTCCCCCGGGACACCGGAACCAGAGTCGCCCGGCTCCGGCGGGTGGGGGCCGCCTCTGGGGACAGCCCTCCTGTGGTCACCTCCCTCTGCCCGGTCTCCCGGCCTATCCTAGGACCGCCCGGCGCCCGCGGCGCCCAGGTACACGCCGGTCCCCTCCCCGCAGCCTCTGGCCATGTCTGTGCGAGGCTGAGAACTGACCTCCCGGAGGTGGGGGAGGGGCGGAGGGGAGCGGGAGGGGCTGGGATGCGGGCGCAGGGCCCGATGGGGGACAAGCTGCGGAGGGGCCCGCTCTTCCCAGTGTCCCCGGGTCCCACGGCTGTGGGACAGGACGCCTGGCCCTGCAGTCAGGAGGCGCCTCCTTCCAGAAGAAAGCTCTGCTTTGTCTCAGCGGCCAGGGCTCCCGGGGCAGAGGGAAGCCTGCTTACAGATGTGCGGTCTGGAGCCGGCTGCTTCCCGGCTCGGATCACTCCTCCGCCTGCCCGGTTCCTCCCCGGCCCGGAGGGGTCGCTGGCTGCCCCGGGAGGACGCTGGGCCCAGGTGCTCCTGCACCTTCCTGGGAGACCAGTGCTTCACTCGGCGCCAAAAGCCAGCATGGGGGTCAAAGTGGGGGCTTCTGAATGAGCCTTGCCTTGCCTGTTGGAGGGTTTCAGAGCCCAAGACTTTAAAGCAGAACACACAGGTCAGCGAGGTAACCCGCCCAGTTGTCACCAGGGCTCCCGGAGGCTCACCTCTGCAATCTCCAGGTGAGCCTGGCGGCTTGTGGCCCAGGCTGCCGCGGCGGGCGGGTAGGCACGGGCCTGGCCAGAGTGACGCGGCCTGTGTGCATGTCTCAGCTGGAAGGATGGGGGGCGATTCCGGGGGAGGGGGCAGTCGCGCTCAGCGCAGCAAGCCTGGGCTGGTGCTCCCGCTGCCCGCTTGCCTCTCCAGCCTGAACGTCCTGCGAGCAGTGCCTTCCAGGTGTGGGAGACTTAACTTATCCGTGGCTGAAGGGAAGATAATGTCTCTCCAGACATCTCCCGTCACTTTAATGCCATCTGTATGCATGGCAGTAATTTTCCACGCGCTCCATGTGGGTGTTGACATATTAGAAACTGTCCTGGGTGGACAGAAATCTTTTTCCAGCTCCAGAGGTGAATTTAAGAGCATTTTGGCCCCTGTACATCCAGGGAGAGAGCGGTCTCTCTCTGCTGCTGATGGTGGCTGGCGGGAGCCCGGGAGCCTTGGTCCCAGGGCTGCAGGCTACCCCGGAGGCCCCGGGCCCCATCCACGCGCGGGAAGCTGGCTGGCGGGCCCCTCCGAGGCAGGCGTTCCACTGTTTTTGGAGCAAAGAGGCAGTTCCTTTAGGACAGGGCTGTTTTATTGCGTTGAGGCTGCTGACTTTGAGATTTCCCTGATGGAGGGGCAAGGGTGTCTTGTTGGAAAACACAGCTTTCAGGCATAGAGATGAGCTGACCGCCTTTGAGCAAGCTGCATTCTTTCTAAATGAAGTGTAGCTGATTTACAAACTAGTGTTAGTGTCCGGTGTATAGCACAGAGATCCATTTATATATATATTCTCATACTCTTTTTCATTACAGGCCATGACAGGGTACTGAATATAGTTCCCTGTGCTGTTCACCTTACGTATAGTAAGTTGTTTGAACAACTTTGTTTTTTCCTTTTTAATTCTTAACACCTTTGCGGTGGTGTGGTTCCTGTCTGCAAACCACACATGTTTCAGATGCTCAGGCTGATGGATTTGGTGGAGGCGTCTGCACCCAGGAAACCACCACCACGGTCACGACAGCCAGCATTTCCATCCATCCCCAAGAGCTGCAATTCCCCGAGCAAGTTTCTTGAGCTCCCCTTTCAGCACTGCTCTCCTCGTCCGTAGGAGGGGGCGACCCTTTTCTGTACAGCAGTAGGCGCTCTGCAAAAGCCACTGTCTCTCCAATTTCTGTTACTGTCCTCGCTATAAAGGAAGTTGGTATATGTGACGTTGCCCAGATTTAAAAACGTCTGAGACACTCGTGATTTCAGAGCCGCGGACACTCCGATCGGCGCCTGGGGACGGGGTGGGGCGCGGCTCTGAGAGCAGGAGGAAAGTGAAACCGGGTGGAGTTTGGGTGTGATGGTCAGTGTGCATTCTAGGCAAGCAGTGCGCGCACTGAGGACCGTTAATCGACGGTCATTCTGCTGCCGCCCACTTGCCCCCTTCAGCTTCCCCTCCCTGTATTTGAAGAAAACAGTCGAATGACATCCAAAGGTGTGAAGCGCTCAGCTGAGTCGGAATCCCCACGTGGGGGTGAGGGGGGTGTGGCCACAGGGTGTTAAGGCCAGTCAGGGGTTGGCCCTGGCCCCGGGGTCCCACCTGCTTTGCAGACGGCCCACCTAAGCGTCGGCACCGCAGGTCTGATCTTGGGACTCAAAGGTAACCGAGTGCAGTTCATGGAGGCGCTGGGTGTCCAAAAGCCCCTCCCCCGGACCCCACTCTCCCGTGTCCTGCTTCAGGCTGGTCACTGCCTTGTCCCGTCCTGAGGGGGGGGGCCGGGAACCAGTTCACCTTCCAGCTCTGCTGCTGAATACCAGGCACCTCTGGTATCTGATGTGCAGGTCGCCTCAGGCAGGGCAGGGGCCGGATTGGCTCCATGAAGGCCAGGCGGGCCTCACAGACGCGGTGGGAGGGGGCGGAGGGGTGGAAGGACTGGGATGAGGGTGTGACGGCTCTGGGACGCACTGGGCAGCCAGCTCTCCTGGGCGCCCGGGCGCACAGAGACACGCTCCTAGAATGCCGGGGGTCCCGGGCAGCCCTGTGAAGGTGAGCGCACGCTCTGGTCCTGGAAGGTGTGGGTCTCGGGGTCCCTCCTGGGTGTCTGTGGGTGTCTGTACCCCGCCATCCCGTCCCTCCGCTCCCGAGGTCCTGCTGCCTGTGGGTTTAGGTTGTACCCTGGACTTCTCTGGTGTGCGCGCCCGAGCTCTGGTTGCCCCCTTGTTTTCAGGCAGCGCACCTGCCCGGCGGTGGTCCTGAGCCACGTGGGTGTTTGGATGTTCAGACGCACCTTCCAGCCGGCCGTGACCCTGGGGCAGTGGGGTGGTGGGTGCAGGGCCGGCCCTCGGACTTGCAGCCCTGCACTCGGTCTGGAGGCTCAGTGGGGGGCGCCAGCTCTCCCTGCACCCTGCAGACCCCGCCCCACTGGGCAGCCAGGGCCACTGCTCCTGTGACGGGGTTGGGGGTGCTGGTGACATGAAGGGTCCACTTTCCGCTCGGTGTGGTATGGTGGGCTAGGCTGTGGGTCCCCTGGGTGTTGGGTCAGAACAGGGCAGGTATTGCCGAGGTTTGCTGCTGTTACAACACTGTTTTTGTTTCTGTTTTGGGTCTTTGGTTAGCCGCAGGCTTTCCCTGGAGCCGTCTCTGTCTGACGGTCCGGGATCCCGGGAGGCAGTCAGGGCACCTCTCCAGCCTGCATCCTTCCTTCTGTCTGTCAGCATCCCCATGCCCGTGGCCGTGTGGTGCCCGGGGCTGTGGCTGGACATGGTGGGACCCGGGAGGAGCGGGCTGCTCTGTTGTGGCCAGAACCCGGTTCCCAGGCCTGATACTCGTTTTTTAAAGATCAGTTGGTGGGGGGGTTGTAGCTCAGTGGTAGAGTGTGCTTAGCACACGCGAGGCCCTGGGGTTAGGGTTTCATGGGGACGGCGCTCCTGTTTTGCAAGAGAGTCCCGGAGAGCGGTGGGCGGAGGGCTGCCCCACATGTGAGCCGTCTTCGCACCCATGACTGCGCACAAGAAGCGTGTTGTGTCTGGTTTGGCTCAGCTTTTTCTAAAGAGGAAAGCGTACGAGGGCCCCAGAGGGTGGTCCTGCCTCAGGCTAGGAGACGCGAGGGCCCCCATTCCGCAGCCCCGTGTGCAGGCTTTGGGGGGCCTGCAGCCCCGAGGCCATTCCTCCTTACAGCCCGCAGGAGAGCAGGGGTGTGTTTTCCTGAGCCCGGTTTGCGGCGTGCTCGTTCCTTGCCGGTTGCCAAGTGCCCTCCATCATCAGTGGAGAAGCTGGCTTCTCTCCGGGCATCTTGCAGAGCAGACACTGCTTGGGCAAGACTCACTGTGAAGAGAAAGCTGTTCCCACATTAGGATTCCCTGCGCGGCACCCGTGGAACGGGGCCCAGTGTGTTTTCTTCCCAGTGTGTTTGGATCGAAACCTCTGAACAGAAACGGGACGTCGTCAGAAGACGAGAAGGAACAAGGTCCCAATTGCAGTGGGTGGTTTTGCCTGCATTCTCGGGTTCTTGTGTGTTACTGAGTGAAAGGAAGGTGGTGGTGGCGTGTTTTTTGGAGGGGTAACTCCAGTTTGGATACGGGGACTTCACAGAAGAGTCCCCGGCTGTGGGCAGCGCAGGGTGCCCGACGTCTGCGCTGCCGGTGCCTTGTCTGGCTCTGTCGGGGGTGATGAGGGCGTGGACTCTGCGACAGGAGGGAGCGGGTTCATCCTTGGGAGGGCCCCCCGCTGGCCTTCACCCACAGGGCACGTCCATGTGATGTGACTGTTTGACATAAGGATTCACAGAGGAGAATTTTCACTCAAAGCCAAGGAAGTGTGTGTTTATCCATTGGGGACCATTGATCATTTCCTTCTTACTCCTTTAATAATTGAAGTGCAGTCAGTTACAGCGTGTCAATGTCTGGTGCACAGCACACCGTCCCAGTCATGCATAGACACACATGTATTCGTTTTCATATGCTTTTTCATTATAGGTTATTACAAGGTATTGTCTATAGTTCTCTGTGCTGTGCAGAAGGCATTTGGTTTTTTTAAAATCTATTTTTATAAATAGTGGCTAACGTTTGCAAATCTCAAACTCCCAAATTTATCCCTTCCCACCCCCTTTTCCCTGGTAGCCATAAGTTTGTTACTATGTCTGCCAGTCTGTTTCTATTTTGTAGCTGAGTTCACAGTGTCCTTTTATTCTCTTTTTTTAGATTCCACATGTGGTATTTTTCTTTCTCTTTCTGGCTTCCTTCACTTGGAATGACGATCTCCAGGTCCATCCGTGTTGCTGCAAATGGCATGTTTCATTCTTTTTTATGGCTGAGTAGTATTCCATTGTGTAAACACACCACACCTTCCTTATCCAGTCACCTGTCGATGTGATCATTTCCTTCTGTGAGGTCTTTGATTTTCATCAAAAAACAGCTGTGGCATCACTTTTTCAGTCTTTAGGGAGTTTTCTCTGCTAAATTGTCTTTATATCTGGCTGCCTGTGCCTCATTCCCCTGCTTGAAAGAAGGTTGGCAAAATGGTCTGTTGTTTGTAGACAAACGAGAGGATTATAAGCTTCCCTTTAAAAAAAGATCACTGCTATCAAACTTCTTGTACGCTCTTGCTTTTAAAATAATACTTTAAATTTAGAGTTTGGCAGCTGGAAGAGGACTGTTTTACCTATGAGATGTTTTGTGGGAAACTCGTGGTAACCAGAAGGCAAAAATCAAGAGCTCAGACATGAAACACAGACTGAGTGATTCCCCGTGGACGGAAACCTCCGATTTACAAAGGGAGATGGAAGGAGAAGGAAACAGTGGGGAGGTGAGCTTGGAGCCAAACCCACCCACCAATGCGTCGACTCTGCTGATGGGATTCTGAGGGTGAAGCAGCTGGGGTCCCAGAGAGGGGCACCATGCTCCATGGTCCACGACCGGAACCTGGAGGTCTGGGCTCTCCTTCCAGCAGCCCCGAGGTTCACACCTGGAACTAGAGAGAAAGGAGGAGACCAGAGAGGTGTTACCGCTTCATTTCGCAGAACTCTCTCAAATGGTGGAGACAAGAGCTTCCCAGTTTGGTGCCTCACCCCAGAGTGTGACCAGGAGGAAGGGGTGGAGGGATGGAGACAGGGGGTGGAGCATAGATCTGGGAGGCAGATGGACAGCAGTCGATGAGAGATAGATGGAGAAGACGGATGGATTATAGGTTGGAAGACGGATGGATTATAGGTCGGTAGACGGATGGATAGACAGTCAGACAGACAGATAGATAGACAGATATATAGACAGACAGACAGATCGGTAGACGGTTGGATAGACAGATAGAGAGACAGAGAGACAGACAGACAGACAGATGCAGGTGGTCTCACTCACTTCTAAAAGTTTACCATGAATTTGTCTGTTTATTACGGGCCAGAGGTGGAAGCTGACTTTCCAGGCAGTTAAATAACAAAACTAAAGTTTCTTCACCTGGATGGGCAAGTACAGTCTTGACCTCAGCTAAATTTATTTTTTTTTCGCTAAGTCATAGAAAAGATTGAACGGCAATTTGTAATTATTGAGAGTAATTTAATGCACAAGTGAATACTTTTTATGTTTTTAAGATTTTTTTAAATGTAACTAGGAAGACAAGGAAATGTTTTTGTTTTGTTTTTTGTTTTTTTGTAATGTCACGTGCCTGACTTTTGTTAAAGGTGGTGGGTCCTGCGTCTCAGAGAAGAGCTGCCTGGGGGTGAAGGGTGATGTTTGGCCCCCTCTGTCATTTTTTCTGCCTGGCCACTCCCTCCGGCCAGCACCAGGCTGTGGAGGACCGGGAGCCGGGGCCCCGCCTGCAAGCAGCACGAGTCCCCTTTCTTCCTGGGAACTGACGTGTGATGTAAACTGTGGCGAGCAGACAGCACACACGTCAGCCAGCTTCCCACGGAGCCTCGGTCAGCGTTCGGACCCCTGCCCGGCCTGACTGGGTAAAGGAAGTGCAGGGAGGGGGCTGGACATCCCCGAGCCCAGCGGGAGAGGCCCGCTCCCTCCTTCCGCCCGTGGTGCCCCAGTACCCCGTCTGCTGGGAACCAGGAAGGGGGACGAGGCGGATTTCCAAACTGAAGGTGTCATCGTCTGTCTCTGGGCGTCACCAGGGAAGGCACAACGTGAGAACATGGTGAGGAGGAGCCGGGAGATGCCGGGACTGAGAAGAGGCCCAGAGCAGGTTGGCCCAGAGCTGTGACGGCCGTTAACGGAGGAGGTGATCCCAGGAGCAGGGGCTGCACGTGCCCTCTGGGCCGCGACCTCTCCGCGTGGCCCAGCAAATGCTCGCACATCCCTGAAGCAGGTGCACCAGACTCGATGGATAAACGTTCTTCTGATGCCACAGTTCTGTGCTGTTTCTTGTCGCGGGACCCTGGGGGCTGATCAGCTCCTCTCCTCCCCCGCCTCGGGCCAGCCCCCGACCCATATTTGCACATCGCACCCTGAACTTTCCCCTTTCACCTCTTGGCCTCTGTGGACTCACTCACTGATTCACAGAACCACTGACCCGAAGCCCCCGCCAGCTGCCAGCTCCTGTTCTGTGAGCACAGAGCCCGGGAAGCTGCCCATCGCACCCCTACGCGCACAGCTTTTGGTCCGTCAGAATCCCGCCAACCTTCCAGGCTTCTAGCAGTTACCACTTCCTCCAGGAAGCCTTCCAGCTCTCCCCAGACAGAAGCAGTTCCCCCCCGCAGGCCTTTCTGAAGCTCATGAGCCCCTCAGTGTGATGCTAATGCCAGTCTCCCCATGTGGACAAAACGCTCGCCTGGCGGGCAGGGTCCTGGTTTCCCACAGCACCCAGCGTGGTGCTGGCAGGTAACCGCTCAGCAGACACACCTGAGGGGGAAGGTGGACCCAGGCAGACGTGAGGGAGGAGTGCGGGGGCCCTCTGCGACACCAAGCGTCCGGTTTCCTATCCCAGCTTTGATCAGCAGGGCTGAAGGGTGGGCTCTGAAGACCATCTGGTTGGTTAATTAATTCAACACACATTTGTCTTAGAATATATATATATGTGTGTGTGTATTGACCGGGGGTGTCACCCTGGCTTGCGCGCCGCCCCCCTCTTGAGCCGAACGGCTGTGTCTGCTCTGGGGACTCATAGGTGAGTCTGGGCAGCAGGCGGGCACCGAGCGCAGCCCGGGGTGCCCACGGAGTGTTTGCAGGGGATGCGGGAGGCAGTGCCCGTCCCCAGGGCTCACAGAGTGGGTTGTACAAATGAAACACCAGCCCCGGACTTTCCCATGATGAAAAGTTGACTAAATATTAAAAAAAAAAAATCATGCTGCATTGGGCTTCCCCCCTTGAAGTGTCTGTCTTTGGTTTCCCTAAGTTTTACGACTAAGTGAATATGCATACTTTCCTTTTCATTGATCCTGCTTAGAAGCCATAAGTTGGTTTTAAACCTGTGGCTTGATTTCTTCGGTCTGTTTTGGGAAATTCTCTGGGAAAATCTTTTCCAGTCTGCTTCTGCCTCGTTACGTTTCTCCCCCCTCTTCTTGGACTCCAGTTACGCACGTGTCAGCACCTTTCACCAAGTCCCTTGGGGTTTTCTGCTCTTTTCCGTGTTTCCATCTTTTCCCTCTCACTGCTTCAGGCTGGAGATTCGCGTCCGACTTACTTCCCAGGTCACTCATCATTCCTCCTCGTCTGATCTGCCCACGGAACCACCGACCCCGTGCTCACTGGCGTTAATTTTGTTTTGAAGTTCTGGGGTTTCCACTGGATTGTTCTTAATGGACTTCAGTCCTCTGGTGAAATTCTCCTATCTGTTCTTACATTTTCAGCTCAGGTGTGTTAGAGGCTGTGTCTTTTAACCCCCATGTTTATACTGGTTGTGGGCATTTTTTATCTTCTTTTTTTGTGTCTTTTTATTTCTTTGTTTTGTTACGTGGCATGCCTGATCAGGTTTTCTATTAAATATTTGAAATATCAAATGCCTAAAAATGATAGATAGATGATTTGATGGGTGGATGGATGGATGGATAGGTGGATGGATGGTTAGATGGATGGATGGATGGATGGATGGATGGATGGATGGATGGATGGATAGATGGATGGGTGGATGGATGGATGGATGGATGGGTGGATGGATGGGTGGGTGGATGGATGGGTGGATGGATGGGTGGGTGGGTGGATGGATGGATGGTTGGATGGTTAGACGGATGGATGGATGGATGAATGGTTGGTTGGATGGGTGGATGGATGGGTGGATGGATGGATGGATGGATGGTTGGATGGATGGATGGATGGTTGGATGGATGGTTGGGTGGGTGGATGGATGGATGGCAGACAGACAGACAGCGGCAGGCTCTGGATGGTGGTGTATTCCCCAGAGGACAGGACCGTCTCTTGGGCAGACTCTTTAGCCCTAGGCAGGCTGACTTGTGACTGGTGCCTGTCCTCCGGGGCTGCAGCCTTTGGGGAACTGTCCTGGAATCCTCGCAGTGTCTGCAGAGTCCTCTCTTCCTGCTTCAGTGCCTTGAGCTCCCCCGCCCCCCAGGAAACGCCGAGCTCCCCGCTTAGCTTTTGTTTCCTCAGCTGCTGTGTTTGTGTTGGTCACCAGGCAGACGCCTCAATTCCTGGCTGCCTGGGTCATTCTGGACCCGTTTTTACCTCCCCAGAACTGTGGGGATTCACAGGCCTGTCTGGCCTCTGTTCCCTCTGCTCCCAACGAGTCCGGGGCTGGGGACAAACCACCAAGGACAAACCACTTGCCTCGGTGCCGTCCTGGTCCTGGAACTGAGTAACATGAGTGAGACGGAACTTTGTAGTATTTTCTGATCAGTCCCCCCTTGTTCTAAGGCAGAAAACAAAATAACCTGTTCTCAAAATATTATTTTCTTGAGTGTGGTGGATCTGTCGGGTTCTCAAATCTTAGTGTTTTTCTTAAAAAAGGCAACATTTAAAAAAATACCCAGAAGTAGTGGTGATGCGGGGCCGTCAGCCGGACAGACACCTGTCAGTGGGACGTGCGATGGCTGGGTGGTTGGATGGATGGATGGACGGGGTGTGCGGGGGTCGGAAGGCAGGCTTTCCTGGTTCAAGGCCTCTGGCTCCCCGGTGGCGGACGGGGACCAGGCAGGGTGGTCTCTGCCCCTCTCTGGGGCGAGGACATCATTGGCAGGGCTGTGCTGGAGGTGGGAAGTGTTACCCCAGAGCATGCGGCCCAGCCTGGGGCACAGAGGGAGGTCAGGAGCCCCCGGCCCGCAGCCGCTGTGCCAGCACTTTATGCGAAGTGTGTCTTTCCTTTGGGGGCCCGGTGGCTGGTTTGCACGGGGGCCGTGCCCTTCCCAGAGTGGAGGCAGCCGGCCTCATCAGCATGGCACCTGCGTCAGGGTAACTGGGGCCCACGCTGTCACGGACGCGGGTGCCCACTGGGGTTGTTCCTTGTGCTTGGAGAGAGGCAGCCGTGCTCGGTGGCACTTGTCACCTTCTGCAGCAGAGAGCTTCTGCAGGGACCCCGTTCCTCACAGCCCACCCTGTGTCTCGCCCCAGAACCACGAGGCTGCCCTGAGATTCTCGGTCACTCCGTGGGGATGTCACAGAGCCCGGCTGGACCCACGCCCGCAGTGTTCTGGGCCGACGTGCCCATGGCGCCCTCCTTGCAGCGGGTCTTCATGTCCTCCTGCACGGTGTCCGGCGGCAGCCTCGGCCAGCGGAGGGAGAGGTGAGTGGGCCTTGGAAGCCAGCACAGCTGCCCCTGCCAACGCCGAGTGCCAGTGCCGTGGCGGGGAGGCGGGTGGCCCCCACATGACACCACCATCAGTCTTCAAAGGGGCCGTCAAGGTACGGACTCCTGGGAGGGCACCCTGGCAGTCAGCAGGCGGGGTGCCCACAGGGGGGCCCTGCCCTGAGAGTCCGGGGACAGTGCCAGCTAGCGGCTGGGCATCCGGAGGGTGTGGTCTGAGCTGAGGCTGGAGAGGGGTGTGGGGGCTAAGCCAGGGCTCTGTCTCTGGGACGTGGAGGCCAGGCCGGGAGGGAGCCCACCTGCCCGGGGCTGCAGAGTGCGGAGGCCTGCTTTCCCCGGGGACATGGAATTTGTGCTGGGGTGTGGGAACACCCCCGCCATGGGATCCAGGGAACAGGAAGGAGGGACCACGGACAGAGGAACATCCTGTTTCCGCTTCTGGAAGGACTGCCATTGAGCAAATTCAGATGCTCCGGGTGGGACCCACTTCTTCATGTTTCCCTTGTGTGTGCAGGCCCGGGGCTCAGCCCTAACCCCGCTTCGTCCCTCCCTCTTTCTCTTTACAGAAAGGGGGGCTCCTGTCAGGACTTGGCATCACGCACAGAGCACGTGTGTGTCTGCTAGTGAAATATTTCTGTGTTTCTAAATACAAGGGGATTTCTGAGATGCTTAATGCCGGCGTTTCCGATTTCCAACATGGAAATCTCCTGTTCTTATCGGTACCACTTCATCAGCTGGGTGTCCGGGAAGCACGTGCTGGAAACTGACAGTGCAGGCACCTCTGTCGGCATCGGGGGGAGAACGGGACGGGGGGGTTGAAGCAGACACGTGGTCGATGCCCCTGTGATGGGACCAGAGGGAGTTCCCGCACACGTGGATGCAGTGCAGCTTTGTCTTGAAGAAGAGAAGGGTCTTCCAGGTGAGGGCTGAGGGAGGCGGAGGCAGGGCAGATGTGGAGCCGGTCAGGGCTACCCGGGGTCCCCGAGGCTGCACACTGCGCCTCTGGGGTGAAGGGTTCGAGTGGGGTCCGAAGGCGGGCCTGAACCCTGACACTGGGGTTTGCCGGGTGGGGACCCTGGCTGGTGTCAGGGCCTGGCCCTGGACTGGTCCTTCTCTGATTGCTTTGTCTGTCCAGCAGCCCTCCCGCTGAGCACCCGTGGGTGGAGACCAGCCCCAAATCCTCGCTGGCCCTGCTGGGGAATGGCTGGCCGGCAGGCAGCCTCCTGGGCAGCAGAGAGTTCCCGGGGCCCGGCCAGGATGGCTCCGGGTGGCCCCACTTCCCACCTGCCGATCTCCAGACGCCCTTCCACGGCCACCAGCTGGCCCTGATGGACCCCCCGGAAGCACTAGGGCCGCCGAGCGGCCAGGCCTTCCTGAGCTTCTGCTCGGCCCCCGGGGGAGCTGGCCTTCCTCCCGGGGGGGACGCGGGGGCCTTGCTGGCCAGTTCCCACGAAGCATCCCCGGCCCTCGGCCCCCCGCGGGCCGCCGTGGAGCCTGCTGACGACGGCTTCCTGTCTCACGGCTTTCTCACAGTGGTGCCAGGACACAGCAGTCACCACAGCCCGGTCCTGCAGGGCCCGGGGATGACCCTGCCAGGGCAGCCACCCCTTCCTGAGAAGAAGTGGGCCTCGGAGGGGGACCGGTCCTTCGGCTCAGCCTCCCCATCTTCCAGCAGCTTCTCCAGCCCTCACAGTGGGAGAACCATGAGCATTCCTTTCCCAAACGTCCTCCCAGAATTTTCCAGGGCCTCAGAGGTGGCCACTCCATCCCCAGGTAGGTGCGTCCCCGCCGGCAGGAGGCCCACCTCTGCCCACGCCCGCACGCTGCGAGGGAGGGCCCTGGGGTTGCAGCTGGGCTGCCCTGTGAGCTCCTTGGAGGAAAAATCCAGAACCTCCGGGGGTCCTTCCCGTGTCGCCAGCCCAAAGCCAGAGACTCCAGCAGCAGAAAGAGACATTCATTGGTTTCTTCCTCTCACTTGGAATCCCTGTTCTGCTAAAGTAACGTCAGAGACACATGGGACGGAGCCACTGGAAACTTAATTGTGAAATGTTCAGACGTGGAAGAGGTGGTCAGACGCTGGTGGGAGGGAGCAGCGCCCGCCACACGGTTTCCTGCCTGGCCAACTGTGTGTTTGTGCCATGAAGCGGGCACGCCCTGCTCCAAGCCAGGGCCTCCCCTGTAGGCAGATAGAGTGCACTCCCCAGACACCCCGCCTGCACCCCGGTGGGACTGTGAACTCCCAGCACCCTGTGGGGTGAGAGGCTGCTGGAAAGAACGCCCTCCGCAATGACTGTCATTAAATTCTGTTTTGCAGATAATCCAGGTGAGAAGCAGGTGACCGAACTTTGTCCAAGACACATCCAAGTTCTGGTACAAGGCAGATATCTCCAGAGAGCAAGGTGCATGGGCGGGACGAGGGCTCGGCGCTGAAGGAGGCGGGACTGGGCGGGGGACCCAGGGAGCTCTCGCCCAGACAAATGGTTCCCCACCTTGGGGAAACTGCTGGGACCTTGGCATCAGGACTGGAAGGTCTTGGTCCTAACGAGGGAGGCACTGGCCACGAGTGGCCGGTGGTGTGTGCGGTGGAGTTTCTGGTGGCTTCTGTCAGCACAGGCTGGGCGGTGTCGCCAGTGATGACTGCAGACTGGGACAAGAAGACAGCCAAGGCCTCGAGCCACGGGGGCCAAGGGCCGGGGGGCGTCTCTAAAACTAGGCCTTGCACCCCTGCCTTTGTCCATGTGGAAGACCAAGCACCTGACAGGCGATGGGGCCTGCGGCCAGCGTCTCCCGCGCAGCCCGACCCCCTGGGTGCAGTCTCAGGACAGTGGGAGGAACTGAGAGCAAGTTAGGGTTGTTGGGCACTGTTTCCCCAGAACCCGAGTGGAAGTGGGGGCTGGCAGCCTGTGGAGCCGTGGGCCCCCTGGGTGGCCCCTGGGCAGCGGACTCCCTCTGAGAGGATGCTCTGGCCCGGCTGGGGGGCTGGCAGGTGCCCAGAAGGATGAAACTCCTCAGGGGCTTCCTGGGGGCTCTGGGCTGAGAAGAGGGTGGCCTGGCTTCCACTGCTGCTTGGAGCCAGCCCTCAGCCTGGGGAGGAAGTCACTAGCTCTCGGGGTTACATCCCCAAAGTGCCTGGATCTGAGAGGTTAAACAGGCGAGAGATCAGCTCTGTCCAGCTTTTTATTCAAAATTCTTCTACTCAATTAAGCAGATCATAAAAATGCTAAGAATGTCCCTTTCTTCCCGGGACCTCAATGGACCGACCCATTGTGGTTTCATATGGGGAGCCCGTGGCCTGGGGGGCTGCCGAGGCCCTGAATTGGCCTTTGTGCCGGACTGAGCTCACGGCCGGGCTGCGCTGTGGCCAGATGCCTGGTCCAATCCCCTCCCTGCTCCAGTGGCAATAGTCCCCGTGACCGTGGCCCTCATCCTGCCCACAGACTCTGCGGAGTGCTTGTCAAGGGCCCTGTTCTGGAACGTTCTCAGCAGACCCTCCTACGGGTCTGCGTGAGCTCAGCCCGTCATCCCAGGGCGGAGGGCTGGCCTGCCCCATTTTGGACTGGCACTCAGAAGAGGCAGGTGTGGCTGGCATTTGCCTGGCGGTTCCTGCCTGGGGGGGCCTGGGGAACAGTCCTGGGCAGAGGGCACCTCCTTGCTAGCCCTGCTGGGCACACAGAGGGTGGTGGAGTTACTGTGGTCGTCAGTCTGAGCCACAAATTTAAGAAAATTTCTTCTGGGCCATCCCCCCACCTCAAAATAGCTGATATGCAGCCTGGGCATTGATTTTTTCCAGCCGAACCTCAGGAGAGGAGCTTCCTCTGTTTCCTGGGTGTTTTGTGTGGACCCCTACTTGTTCTGTCGGGGGTGCCACTTCTCCCGAGGGAAGAAAGCCACCAGAGGTTCTGTTGTAACCTCTGGAATGTGCCTTTTCCTGGAAAAGCTGCAGTGAAATTTCAGGGAGGTGGAGGAGGGGAAAGGCCCCGGGGCTGTTTTCGGGCACAGCTGGTCACATGACTGTGGCACTTAGGGCCTTGGCATTTTTTAAAGGTGGACATAGAACTGGCGGGAGGTCAGGGCTCTCAGCCTCTGCTCCCCATCCTTAAACGCAGCAGCTGCAGGGAGACAGGTGGTGAGGGCGTGTCTTCTGCAGCCTGGCGGTGCCCTGGTGGGTGTGAGCTCCTGTCTGCTTCAGGAAACAGTGAGTCAAGCCCAGACCTCAGGCTGCCCTCCACATGTGGCCCCCATGTCCCAGGTGGCCTGGCCTCTGGGGAAGGGGCTGGGAGCCGGGAGCCGCCCGGAGCAGCCCCAGCTGGCCGTCTCTGCCCCCCACGAGTCTGGGCTGCTTGTCTCCTCCCCCTTGGGGTGGAGTCATGACTTAGAAAGGCAGAGCTAGTGAGGTTGTCACAGTGGAAAAAAGTACGACTTCTGTGAGTGAGATTCCCTTACTTAAAGAATAACAGTCATACACGTTCAGCCCCAGATCTGGAAAACAGCCTGTGACCCAGACCCTGCTCCGTCCAGTCCCCAGCGCAGGTGGGAGAGGCTGCCGGTCCCTCCGCCGTGTCAGGGTCACCCCAGGCCCGGTCCCTCCGCCCCTCCCCACATGCTGTGTGCAAGCCCCCACCTGGGGGCCCCGTCCCGCCCGCGGGGCTGGGGGCAGCCCCACGGAGAAGTGCAGAAGGAACCCCGTGTCTCGCCAGGCCAGGAGGTTGGGGCTGGAGTCGGTGCATACGGGGCTGGGACAGGGCGTTTCCCAAGATGAGACAGGCTTCCTGCTCTCCCGGGTTTGTGTCCTGGGCCCTGACCCGCTGCAGACAGGGCTGCGGGCTCCACAGAAAGGCGGTGTTACAGCTGCCGTTCTGCGCTGCACTACACTTCAGATTGTTAGTTGTCTTTCTATAAAAGGTGCAGGTCTGTGAAGGAAGCTCTGGGCTCTGCTCCTCTCTGGGCACCGTCAGGTTTGCCTGAGGTTACCACCGCCCTGACCCATCGCTCTTTCTTCCTGTGTCATCAGTGGAAGGCCTGTGAGAGCCAGGCTTCGACCCAGAGGCGAGGCAGGGAGGGATGTTCTTGTTGACAGTCAGTGCTCACCTGGGGCGGGTGGAGAGCGCGGGGCCAGGCTCAGCCCTTGGCCCTGACCGACAGGTGACTGCCACACCGAAAAGGGGCTCACAGCCCCACCTAGGTGGGAACCACTGACCAGAGCAGCCACATCTTCCCCGACCACCGGATGGAGGGCCACCCGTGGCCACATCTTTGCCGTTCCCTGGGGCAGAGAGGGAAATTTGTAGTAAACATGCAGTGACTTTGGGGTCACATGTGCAGACTTGGGAAGTGCGATCAGAAACTTCTTTCCTTCTGTTGAATGTTGACAGTGTCCTTTCTAATATCGCAAGAAATGCCAGGCCAGGAGACGGCCCAGGTGGCCTCCCTTGGTACTGGGCGCCACTGCTTGTGGGGACATGCGGTCTGGGTGTGTGTGCCTGTTTCCTGGTGGGGGTGTCACGGGGGCTTTGCAGGTGCTGTGGGGTTGACGGGGGTAATGTGTGTAGTATGTGTGTGTACATGAAAGCCGCACCTCCGTCTGGTGCCCCTGCAGACCCCGGCCATCACCGGGCGCGGCCATCGGAGAGGCAGGCCGTGGTCCCCGCTGTGCACACACTCACGCCTCTTTCCCTCCTGCAGCCATCGCCATGCTGAAGGACAAGGAGCCCGGGGCCTTCATCGTCAGGGACAGCCACTCCTTCCGGGGTGCCTACGGGCTGGCCATGAAGGTGGCCATGACCCCGCCCTCCGTCCTGCAGCTGAACAAGAAAGGTGGGTCCTGGACGGCTCTGCTCAGCCCCACCTGCGGCTTAACCTTCCTGCCCATGAGGCCCTGGGGACAGGAACAGCCCTCACGGGTCTTCTCAGCATTTCCTGTCTCGGCTCTGTTTTAGGAAGTGCTGCCCAGCTCAAGAATGGAGGTTAATTGTCAGCTTTATTTTTCTGATTGCTCTGAGCAGGTGACCCAGCCCATGGGTCAGATGCTGGACACGGTGCCCACTCTCAGCCTGTCTGCCTCAGTCCCTCTGACTTCCGAGCGTAAACGTCTAATAAGTTCCCCTGTCTTCTCCCTGGCTCTCTGTCCAGTGCACACAAGCACACGTGTCCTCCCCTCTTACACCAGAGGCGGCTCACCACATGCCTGGCCTTCGTTCCTCCTCCCAGCCGAGCGTTCTGGTGGATTGAACGCGAGCCGGTGCGGGCCTGGTGTCACCAGGTCACCTCTCGGGGGAGAGGACGGAGCCTTCCGCCCTCCAGGCCAGGGCTTCGGCCGGTGCCGAGAGCCAGCGGGTACCATGTGGTTCACTCGGGCCTCTTGCTCTGTAACGGGCACTCCGTGGCTTGACATCGTCAGGCCCAGGGAAGTGCGTGATGCCTGCGCACAAGGCGAGCGTTGTCCTGCACCTGGTGGGTGTGCAGCAGACCCAGGACGCGGGCCTGTGGGGAGCCCGCCATGCCCTTCCCTCCCTGGGCATCGTAACCCAGCACCACTGTTCCTT
>NW_022587800.1:0-53227 GCF_009834535.1 Camelus ferus
ACCATTACACAGTCATGCTGAACCAACGTTAAGCCACAGAATTTTTTGTTAATTAGTATACATTGGGGCTTAAGGGGACCCAAACTTATACACATGTTTTCTCCAGCAGCCAACTGAGAGATGACACAGAAAAGCAGGCAGGCGATTAACATCTCCTATATACTGAGGAAGCCATGTTCTCCATGAACTTCAGGGCTGTGGGAAATGGGTGTCATGGTACTGTGTCCCAGAACTAGAGACTACCCTGTCCCAGGTAGCTCTGGGCCACAGCAAGCCTTCCCTTGAAAGGATCTGCCCCATCATGCACAGGGCTGTCCTGCCATGGAGATGAGCATCCCGGGTACTTCCCGAGGGTGGCCAACAAAGGAGAGAAAGAAGGTTTTCACATGCCCTGCTTGTCTCCCGGATTCACAGCTCACTCTTTTAGTGTGACAAGGGCTAGCTGTGGGCCAGGGGTCAGGGGTGTGAAGGGAGAAGCATTCTCTATGGCCCAGAGGAGTGGGGAGGAGGCATCCCCTCCCGCAGTTTAAACAGGTGGTGGGATGGAACAGAAGGGTGCTCCCCAAGAGTTTATAAAAGGAGAAATAAGGATTTCCTTTGGGACTTAGTCGAGCCGGGAAACACTGACGATGATTAGAAGGAAGACTTGTAAATCACTTTAATATTAAGTTAACATTTGTTGAGCACCAAAAACATGCTACATTCTTTTCTGAGCATTTTATAGAAATGAATCCTTCAATCTTCAAAACAAACGAGTAAAAAAGGTTTGATTGTTATCCCAGTTTTACAGTGTGGAAATTGAGTCACACAGAGGGTAAGTAATTATGCCAAGGTCACAGAGCTAGTAAGTGGCAGAGCTGGCATTTAAACCCTGGCTGTCTGGTTTCCAGGCTCCCAGAGATGGGCTGTGAGTATTTAGAGGTATCTGCATGCCTGGGTCTCTGTAACTCTGTACATCAGTTACCCCAGAAAAGACAGGGGAAGTAGAGTTACACAGGGGCTCACAGTTGTGTCTCAGCCACTGTCCAGGAGAGTGCACCGTGATTAACGTTGTTTTCCAGGCAGCATGTCTGTATAACATTGAGTTAACCTAGAAACCCTCCCTGCATTGCTTCTGTCCATGCTTGCCATATGATCAACTGCCCATGATTGAGCTGTTGAGGAGAAAATGTACTGATGGTTGAACTCTGATATTTCAGTCTGGTTCATAGTTTCATGTCTCCTGTTACATTAATAAGTTAAACGTCTGGTTTTCTTGCATCAGTTTGGTTAATGTGAGACCAGTCCATTGGATCCCAGGGATGCTGATGGTATAATTTCTGAGCACGTTGTGGCACTTCTACCCATGCAGACCTGGCTAGAGAATGTCCCCCCTCCTCACTGATTTCTCCCGACAGCAGCGTCGTCTCCCAGCCCTGCACGTGAAGCTGGGAGCTCTCTGAGTAGGCCAGACAGTCAGAGGCAAACTCTACAAATCAGAAAATGATGAAGTACCTGGAAGTGGGTTTAATAGATGAAAAGGGCTTCCAGGTCGTCCAATGGACCCTTCGAGGCCGTTTGTTGAAAAGCTGTCCACTGTTTGTGGTTAAGCTACCTCTTTGCTGTTGAAAAGTCTGGATTAGATGAAAGGATTATAAAAAGCAGAAAGAAGTGATTTCAGGTGGTCCATCCACACTGGTGAGAAGTGATGGGTGACCGCCTGTGTGAGGCATAGACAGAGTCTTACAAGCTACATAAAACAGCTTTAAAAGCTCTGCCATCTGAGTGTACTTCATTTGGGGTCCAGTTCATCACTGGTCGCGCTGAGAGAGCAAGGAATTGATGATGGCAGAAAGGACACGGAGGCATCAAAAAGGTCTCAGTCATGTTCCCTGTTTAAAGGATGTGGCACAGTGTAATATACTTGAGCTGGTTATTCACTGAACAGTTTTGAGTGTTTCCTGGGACTCCCCAGTCCCCCAAGGTTCCATGCAGCTCGGTGTCCCCTCAGTGCAGCTCTGTCAGCGCTTGCCCTGGGCTGACGTTGTGTCACGGGGAGCAGGACGGTCAGTGTCCCCGGCTCCTCTGAACTCCGTTTCCTCATCCACAGTGCCGGGTTTCTCATCCCTGTCTACTTTGTAGGGTTGCTGATAATCACACGTGATGGTTGTCAGGTGTGATTTGTGGTTGTCTCTGTGTTCGGCATATAGTCAGTAATTTATAGAAACACTTGTTTTTTTTTTATTATACTTGTGGCTCCTAGATTGCAGTGGTTTTTAATCTGCATTTTTTATAACTTTATTCTTATATATAAATAAGCACTTATTTTTATTTATTTTTATGTATGTACTGGGGATTGAAGCCAGCACATTGTGCATGCTAAGCAGGTGCTCTACAACTGAGTAATACCCACCCTCCTTGTCTGCACTTAAAAATAAACATTGCAATACACAAAATAGCTCTTAAACACCATCATGGGACCTAGTCTCTGTATAGACAATTGAACACGTATTCTATTTCAATAAGAATAAATGTTGGGGCATACATTTCTGAATCTGTTAATGGGCTTAAAAACGATCATAGCTAGTGATAAACACGAGTCTTGGATCCAGTACTTCTTAGGGTCTGTTTTGCCATCATGGGAAGTTACATTCTACAGAGAAGGCTAATTGGGTCTCTTTTATAATTGGATGGTTTTAGCAGATGATCAAGTCTTCAAAAGCTGACAGTTTTGTATTTTAAACTAACTACAAAGTTATCTTCTAGAAGTTGGAATTCCTAAGCTTGTGAAGTGCCCAGTAATTCAGTGTGTATGTGTCTGTGTCAGTGTCTGAATGAATGTGTGTGTGTGATTTCAGGAAGGTAGAAATAAGTTCCATATAGCCTTCTGATACATTTCTCCTCCAGTTTAAGTTGTAGGCATATATTTACACAAATAAACTGATATTCTTTTTTCATTTGGCATATTGGTGGGAATATGAGGTTCTCATACTTGTTTCAGAAGTGTTAGGGAGCATGAGCTTAGAAAATGGGAGGAGAAAGAGCAGGGAGGCACTTCACACATTGTGCAGGATATGAGAAACAGTAGCTTTTCATTTTTCTTCAAAAGCAAACTGGCACTGAATTGTAACATACTATTACTCAGAACTGCTTTTCTGATCAGATACAAGTGCCTCAGATTTTTCAAGGCAACATGAATGATGAAATGTGTTTTAGCAGTTATCTTTAAAAGTAGTTTTATTTTTCGAGTAAAAGGCTACAGCCTGTTCCTTCTTCCAGCGGTACAAGAAGTTCTCATTGATCTATGTACATAATCTAAGTGCTTAGTTTCTTTGTTTTTTTTTTTTTTTTAAGTGCTTGTTTCATTGCGGTGTGAATGAATGTTTAAAATTTCTGAATTTTGATCTTTAGAACATGCTGATTTATCAGAACTGTTAAAAACCTGATTGGTCTTTGGTCGTTGTTTGGTGGGGCTCCCTATTGATTTCTGTTGTCTGTTAAAGAGGGAAATTCTTCCTCTAGCCTGCAGATTTAAGTGAATGGTTTGCAGTGTGCCTTTAAAATTCTTTGAATGCATTGAGCATGTTTGTCCAGTGAATTTTGAATTGACTCATAGTAATGACTGCTTTGATTCTTTGGCTTTTCCTCCTCTCCACAAGAATTTGAATTCTCTGTTGCATTTTGTATACGTGTTCTTCACAGGGGAAGAAATTTTGCTTTTTTTAAAGAGGTGAATTTTCCTATCCCCTCTGAATGCCTTCTGTAATTAATACAGCAAAAATCTGTTATTGCAGTGCTTAATTATTTCATAAACTATTTTTCTCTTCATCAGAAACAATGACAAAGAGTGATAATAAAAAATATGAAAACCTTCCTTCCTTTTAAGAATAGAAATCAGGTGGTCAGGCTCACGCATGCTTTGTGCCTGACACACTCTCATGTCATTGTGTATCATGATTCGGAGATGGAGATGCTTCAGGTTTGTAGATTTTTGTTTGAACATTATTGTTGAATTCTTTCTCCAGGCTGATGTTTCCTGTTGGGTTTGTGGAAAGTGTAGAAGAAGGGAAACAAATGCTTTGTTTTGTTTTCAGGAGGCCTGAGTTGCTGATGAGAAAAGAGTTCAGGGTGGGCTGAGGAACAGACACTCCCTCTCTTCCCGGCTGAAATCGATGAACAATGAAATCAATTAGGTGTATCGGTATTTGACCAATAGAATTCAGCGAGCCCAAACTGGCTAGTTATGCCCAATGGAAAGTACTGAATACACCTGCAGAATTAGGTGCTTTACCAAGTAGAATCAGCTTAGAGCAATCAGAAAAATCAGTCCTATGATGAGATATAAAAAGAATATAATACCTTTTATTTCTGAAACTTTTCTACGTTAAGTTGTGTAGAGATAAAATTAAGTTTCAATGCACCAGGAGTTAAGAGTGTGAGTGGTTCTGTGGGATCGTTATTCAGGGAGGTGTCTAGATCCTGCTACAGTGGCCAAAGCTGGCAGGAAAAGACCCAGACCCAGGATTTGTCATCCCAGGGTGTTCTCCATAATGGTTCCATGTGGGAGCCCATGATTGGGTTAACAAATTATAACAGACCCCAGCCGCCTGTCAACTTTAAGAAGAAAAATCTGTGCTTAGTAACTGCTTTGCAAGCAGGGGCTTGTGCATCCACACTCCTGTCTCCTTGCTGTAAAAAGAAGAGACAATTCTTTGCTTGCATAGTTGAGGTTTTAGATAGCACTCTGCTCGTTGCAAAGCAAGGACCCAGGCCCTCAGCTATAAACGCTGGGCTTGTGTGCTGTTAGATATTCTATTATCCCCAAAACAAGGACCTGGCTGGTCTGGTGGTCTGCTTTGTAATGAACATATTTAAAGAATGTATCTTGTTCCCCTCACCCCATGACTTCCCTAAAGATAAACTAAGCCTTTGTACTCAGTTTGGATTCTACAATCTCTATCTCATTCTGCCTTTCCCCAAGTTCCTGCTTACTATCACACAACTGGTAATGACTTTTTCTTTGATTATACACAATAAATATGACAGCATTTGAGAGGCTCATGGAGTTGGCTACCTACTCTCTCTAGCTCTGTTAACTTTTTCCACATTGTATTGAGTAATCCATTCCTGTGTCGGTAAGACTTCTGCCAGCAAGAACCCACAGTTCCAAGTGAGAAGTATGCAGGCTTTATCTCTCCTACCCGAGGGAGAGAGAGAAGAGAATTGAGATCTGCTCCCCCGTAGTCCCTTCCTGCCCCAGGGCCACTCCAGTTCACCTGCAGCCTTCTGGCCTCTGCTCACAGGGCCTCTGTCCCAGGACTGACCGCAGCCTTTTCTTCCCTTGTCAACATTTCCTGTGCCTTTCAGGAGTTGGTCTCTTCTCTGCAATTCAACCCTGGCAGATGTGATGGTGGTCAGCGTGCTGGTGGGCAGTCACCTGGGGACACCCGGGAGCCATGCTGACACTCCTGAGTCTCTCATTCGGGGTTACAGAACTGTTGAGCACCGGAGGAAGCCCATTCACGTGAGGCCAGCACAGCACTGCATCACTTTCATTTTATTTTTGAATTTTCATTGGAGAAATTATTTGTAGCAAAGTGTTCCAGATTTTCGGCCGCCTGCTTTCCTCACCACATTTCCTTGTTGGCTCTGGTGCCTGTTTTAAGAACCAGGTTTCTTCTCTGGTCATTTGTAGCAGCTGGGCTTGCCGAATCCTTGATCTGCATTTGAAGCAGAATTCTTCGTGATCTCAAACTGATTTCCCTTGTCATTTCTGAATATTTCGTGTACACTCAGCAACTGTTTCAAGTGAAATGCTCTTGTCCAATTTCGGTTAACTCAGATTTGCTGATCTCCTGCTTTCATGCTGAGGGCAGTTTCTTCTTCCTGTAATAAAAGTTAGCAATTTGCATTTACTATTGGAAGGTACTGGCCCAAGGTGCCTTTGTTCTTAACAGTTTTAATACAACTCACCCATTAAAATGTACTGCGGTTTTTACTCTATGCCGAGAATTGTGCAACCCAGTCAATCTTAGAACATTTTCATCCCCCCAGTAGGAAGCCCCGTACCCATAAGCAATCATTCCCATCTTCCCCATCCTCCCCTATCCCCAGGCAGCCACTCCTCTCTCTGTGGATTTGCCTGTGCTGGAGATTTCATGTAAATCGAGTCACTTCATGTTAATGGAACCGTCTATTGTGACTGAATTCTTTCACACTGAGTAACGTTTTCAATGTTTGTCCACGTTTGTCCACATTGTGGCCTGTCTCAGTACTCCTTGCTTTGCTATTGCTGAATAATATTCCACTGTATGTCTGGGTCCCTCTGTTTACCCATTCATCACGTGATAGACATTTGGGTTGTTTCTGCTTTTTGCCTGTGATGAATAATCGTGTCATAAACATTCCTGTAGGAGTTTTTATGGGGACATTTGCTTTCAGTTCTCTTACGTGTGTCCCCAGGAAGCAGAATTGCTGGATCATCCAGAAACCAAATGTTCAACTCTCTGAGGACCTGCCAGGCTGTTTTCCAAAATGGCCATACTATGTTACATCCTCACCAGCAACTGCTGTGAGCTCCACTTCCTCTGTGTCATTAGTGCTTGTTACACTTTTTTTGATTATAACCTATTGTAGTCAGTGTGAAGCAGTTTCTACTAGTGGTTTTGACTTGGTTTCCTTTACAGCTAGTGATATTGAACATCTTTTCTTTGTGCTTATTGGCCATTTTTACATTTTCCTTAAAAATATCTTTTCAGATCCTTTATTCATTTTTTAATTGAGTTGCCTTTTTATTGTTGAGTTGTTGGAGCTTTTTTTATCTTGGAAATACAAATTCCTTATCAGATAAATGATTTCAAAAAATTTTCTCCTGTGTGTTGTTTTTTCACTTTCTGGATGGTGTCCTTTGAAGCAAAGTTTTAAATTTTGATGAACTCCAGTTTATCTCTGTTTTCTTTGTTCCTTGTGCTTTAGGGTCATATTTAACATATGAGGTATTTTATTTAAACTTTTATATATAAAATAACTGAATTCTTAGGACCATTCTAGGGATGGGTGCTGTTGTTGTCCCGAGTCTATGGATGAGGAGACTGAGATGCAGAAAATTTCCCTGAATATCAGTGTCACAGCTACCCAGTGGTGCTGTGGGATTTCAGACCCTCTTGTTTGTCCCCAGCATCTGTGCTCTTCACCACCATGCTCTACTCCTTCCTGGAATCGTTAATGAAATTCTTTCCTTCTTTGATTTCTTGTTAGTTTTTTTCTCATTGGGGACCTCATCTTCTCATTTTACTTGCAGAGCTCAGTTAGGTTTATTTTAGGTCTCATGTAGGCAGAAGCATTGCTATCAGTTAACATTTTTATTACTCACTCTGCAGTGATGGCTGTTGCTAGTTGACCTAATCAAGTCATGCTTAAGTCTTTCCTGCTCATGACACTAAAAACAGAGTCATGACTTACAGAATGCTCAAAGAAGAAAGTACTTGATTGATTTTATTTTCCTAACCAATCAAATAAAAACCCCAGTGTTGACATAGATTATAAGCCCTCCAGAATAGGGTCATTGTCTTCCTTGTGTTTCATTTGTTTGGTCACAGTGTCTGGTTAGTGCCTTGCTGTCCAGCAGGATTGTTAGGATACGGTGCTCGTGAATCATTGTAAGGACAGAATTTTGACAACAGACTGTGTTGTTCATTTCACAAGGGATAGGATAATATAAAAATACTGCTCAGATCTATTTTAAAATTAAGCTTGGAAATTTGAGAAGAGTTCAAGAAACCATACAAAGATATTTTTCACTAATTATAGATCTATCTTTGACACATTATGGTTACATAGCAGACTAACTTATCAACTAGATTTGACAAGAGGGGTGTATTATTGATTATTTGTTTTAGTTGAAATATTCTACCTGGGATAAAGTAATCAGTGCCCATAAATGAACAAATGTAACTTTGTATTTCTATGCAACATGGGAGCAGACTTCATACAATTATATATAATATATATGGGTGTGTGTTTTAAACTGTCTTTCAGTGTTTTTATAGTTTTTCAGCAATGTTCTACCTTTAGAATTCTTCTAAGAAAATCACCCCCGTATCTAGTGCAGTTTGTACTGTGTATCCTGTCTTATGCATGGAATCCCACTGTCCCCTCAGTGAGGTAATTTCCTCTCCTACTGAGGTAGTAGCAGAGCTACAGAGACTGGGATTTCTAGGCCTTTGCTCTCCATGTGTTTGAAGTTGTGTGTCAATCACGATTTTCCCTTTCTTGGGTTTTTATTGTTCAATTAGAATTTTAGAAAATAATTATTAATATGTTGCAGCAGGCTCCCTAGATACTTGATGTGTTTGTGCTTTCCAGTTTTCAATTTATGAAAAATGTAAATGCACTCTTGTTTTTAAGTACTCCTTTTTCACTAGATATTTATTTACCCCTTTATAGTTAATTTTTTTCCCCAATGAATGAATCGGTGTGCATGTTTTAAAAGATACATTACTTTTTACTTTCTTATTGTAACAGTTATATTCATTGTAGAGAATTTACTAAATAAGGATAAACACAGTAAATAAGTTAAAAATGGCCTGTAATCTCCTCCTGGAGATACAGGTGTAAGTTTTGAAATTGAGAATTACAAGTCCTCTCACGTTGTTCTACTTTTTCAAGATCGCTTTGGTTACTGAGACCCTCGAATTCCCATATGATTTGTAGCAGCAGCTAGTCAGTTTCTGCAGAGGAGCCCGCTGGGATTGTGATCGAGACCACGTTGAATGCACGGATCACTCTGGGGAGAACTGCCATCCCAGGAGCATTGTCTTCTGACCCAGGAATATGCGTGGTGTGTCTGTCCAGGTATTTAGGTCTACTTTAATTTTTTTCAACAATGCTTTGAGTTTACAGAGTATTATTTTACTTTTTTTTTTTGCCTTTATACTGAGGACAAGTGTGTAAGGCACCAGGATCAGAAGTGTATTTGAGCCCCGCCCCTTGCTGCCACCATGGTCTCTGTGCTCTTGCTTCACCCTCTGTACAATCTTGCACAAATAGGACCTCAGTAACTCTCTCTTGAATGAATGATTATATGATTGTTGGATGATGCTTGAGAGTCCTTGTGATGATTTTTTTCCCAGCCTTTCCCCACTTCTTAACTATGCCCTTCCCCTTCTTAAACTCCAGCCTTTGTTTCAGACTGCCTGTGGCATTGATTTTTCTTGTTGTAGACTCTTCCTTTCACTGGTTCATGATAATGTTACATGTGGGCTGTGGAAACTTGCTAGATGTCAAGAAAGAGCAAATCCATTGCATGCTAGTATTTTTAGAGTGTGGTAATCTTTTATCGATTGAAATTAAATCAGGCTGACCCCCTGAGCTCTCCCGTGAGCTCTTTTCGCCTTCCCACAGGTGATACTGCTCTGGTTGCTGCATGTGCCCTTCCCTCAGCCTTGGTTTTGGAGTTGAGTAAGTCACCATCAGTGGAGCCCTCTCTTTAAAAGATGAAGAGAACATTTGCTCCTTCTCCCTGGTTGGGGACTTGGATGAGATGAGGTACCAGATGAAAATGGAGCCCCACCTTATTCTGGCCCCCGCTCTTTCCGTTCCTTTCTCCAGGGGAAAAGAGTACAATTCAACAGTATAAAGACTGATTGTGAGCTAATGAGATAAACAAGACAACCGATTATTTATTAAATATACTTTCATGCCAGAAACAAATGTATTATACACACATAAAGCACGGTAGTACTGTGGTTACAATCGTGAGTCCGAGTTCGAGTCCTGCTCTGGAGTGACCAGTCCTGTGAGATGGAGAACTGGTAGGTCGGCTTAGCCTCTCCCGGACTTGTTTTCTGTCCTGCAGAGACGGGGCTCACTAGGCATCCCCCCCGTAGAGGTGCTGTGGGGCGTAAATGACGCACGTGGGCAGCCCGAGCACAGCTGCTCGTTCCTCGTAAGTGCAGGATAGCATAGCTTTTGCGGTGACGGCTTTATGACCGCCCCGTGTAGACTCTCAGTGCTCCAAAGGGATGCTTTGTGGTTTGGAGGTGGGATTCTCACTTCTGTAAATATCGAAGGATTGTGTTATTGGGCCTTGCTGATTTGAATCTATTGTTTAGAAAGTACTTATTGTAGATTTTTTTTCAAGCATGCATGATTTTTTCTTTTAATATTTATAGTTCTACCCTCTCATCTCTTGTGTGACTTTTCATGGAATGTAGGAAAATGTAGCCCTAAGCCACCTGCCCCTTCACACTTCTCCGTGGTGGTTTTCCTCCCTGACTGGAAGAGGGTTTTGCATAGGAAATTTTCTTTGTTCCCCTTTACTTGGAGTCTCTCTGTCTGTCTGCCCATTTCTCACCTGTCAATCTGTCCATTTATCTACCCACTCATTCTTCTGACTTGTTCCAACAATCATTTCAGGCAGCTTACAGAATAACAGATACCAAATAAGCAGGTGAGAAAATGGAGCCAAGTTCAGACCGTGAGGCTAGGATGCGAGCCTGTGTGAGGGTTGCAGGGTGAGACACACGCCTCTACCCTGTGACTTATAAGATCGACAGCAAGTGTGTGCCTGAGGCTCCCAGCAGACACAGGGAAACAGGGTTTGTGGGAGATGCTCACTGGCTGTGAAATAAATAAGTGGCTTAGGAGAAGCCCAGCCTTTCCAGCTACTAAGGCTTAGGAGAATATTTTGAGTGTCTTCCAAAATCAGAGTATTGCGTCGTTTCGTTTGTCACAGTTCTACGTGTAGTTGGTTACATTCTATACCTGGAAATATCTCCAAAACTCCTTCCCACGTGAGTCCCATGGCTCGGGAATGGGGTGGTTCTGCTCATTGACGGGTATTGGCCAGAAACAGAAAATGACAGACTCATAGGAGACTGGGACTATTCAGTCATGTTTTGTCAGTGCTGTTGACTTCACAATATGCTTTCACTCTTTCTCTCCATCTGAGGCTGGCAGCGTGCTCTCTTACCAGCACCAGGAGGTCAGGGCCACGGGATGGTGGGGGTGACTGCACTGCCATCAAGACAGCTGAACTGGTCACTGCAGGTGTGGTGCTTTCACGTAGTGCATTTCATGTTCTTTAATAGAAGGTTTCAACAGGAAGTTAATTAGCTGAGTTAATTAACATTTAATAAATATGATGCTTTAGTTGAAAAGACAGTTATAGGCACATTATAAGCTGTGAAGGATTTAAAAACGGTTTCATTACTGAAATTTCAGTAGGGAAGATACACAGTTTATCTTATTTGTGCCTCTCTTTACAGTAAAAAGGAAACAAGACAGAAAAGGCAAAAGATGCTTTCTGTTCTTCCTGTCTGTTTGCAGGTGCCCTCACCTCCAGCGGCATTAATCCAGACACCAGCACTGACACTGGCCGTGCTCAGAACTGCCTCAGCCCTGAAGACACAACTGACAAATAGAAGGGGGCCACGCCCTGTGACAGCAGGTGCTCTCACTTTGTGGGTCCTTATGTAACTGCGCGGTGTTATTCAGGATCGCCCGTTCTACATTGTGTGACGCTGCTGCCGTGTCTCCTAGTTACTTGTTTCTGTAAGTACTCGTGTATTTTCTCCAATGCGTGGTACTAGACATCTAAAAATGCTTTTTTCAGATGAAAAATAATGTGTATTTAATATAATAAGTCTGAAAAAAGGGGCAAAAGAGGCTATCCTGGTCCCACTACTCAGAGATAATAATTAACACTTTAACATCTATTTTCTGTTCTTTTCATCAGTGTGTATCACTCTGTCATAAAAACCAGCGAGCACTCTGTGCCTGTTTACTGTGTGGAGACCTCCATTTTCCATTCGGCTTATTACATGTTTTTCTACAATATTCTATCTCCCCTGGCATGATTTTTAATGACCAGTATAGCATTCTGTCTTGTGGAGGCATCGTCCATTTTACTTCGGACTTAAATAAACTTTTAAATTCCAAGTATACTTAACTGAAATACTGAAAAGAGAGCTGTGGTGGTACCGAAAGGCCCCTACCTCCCTTCCCCTTATTTCCTGAGTGTAAAAGCTGTTGACAATGTGGTGTATATATTTCATGACCTTTATGCCTATGACATATATATATATACACATACATACTACATACATACACGTATATGAGAAATCTATGTATATGTGTGTGTATATATGCTTTATTGAAAAATAAGGCCATACTATATGTTTTCTGCAGCTCGCTTTATTCACTCAGGGGTATATCATAGACGTCCTCCCACTCCAGACTCACCCGGTCCTTTCAGATAGAGTGGAGGGGTCTCCTGATGTGCAGGTGTGGTCTCTTGTGCAAGGACACCTTTGGTGGGAGAGTGCTGTGGACAAGGCCCTGGACCACGGTGAAACGCCGGCCCCCTCAGAGCCCACAGCTCACTGTGATTTACCGCATCATTGTCTTGATGGTGGACACTTAAGTTTTCTCCACTTTTCCACTGTCAGAAAGGATGTTTGACTGGCATCCTTCTTGTACAAACATTCCTGTGATCTTGTATGAGTATTCCTTTAGTTAAGTCTTCTGGAAATTTAGTCCCTGGATGTGACATTTACATTCATCACAGGCTCCTTTCAAGTGACTCTAGAAATTCCTTCTCCAGTGGGGAATGAAAGATGTAGAATTACTTATGTAACCAATTCTCTATCGCTGGATATGATTTCACTTCAGCTTTTCTTCCCACCATTGTAAATAGTGCTGTGTAAATGCCCTGATGAGTACATCTTTTTGAGCTGATTTCTTTTTTTCTAAACGAAACGATTCCTAGAAGTGGAGTTGAGTCAGTGTGTACGCACGTTTTTTAGAGTTTACATATTCATTGACATGTCGTCCTCCAAAAAGTTTGCTCAGTTTTTTCTCCTACAGATGGACACTAGCTAGAATACCTTTTACAAATATTTGCCAATATGATGAGCAAAAGTGTCTTTTTCAATGTTTTAGTTTGCATTTGATGACCAGTGAGGTACTGAGCATTTTTCACTCATTAGCCATTTGGCTTTTTAAAAATGAATGGTCCCTTTTGTTCTTTGCACACAGTTAAGTGAGGGAGCTTCTTGTTGCTTTGTGACAGCTCTTTGTATGTTATGAACATTAACTTCTTGTCTTCATCAACACGTGTCACAGAGGTTTTTCTTGTCATTTCTTGCCTTTCATTTTGTTCAGTAGGTTTTTTATCTTCATTGTGGCCCAAAATATTCTTAAGATAGTAAATGTCTTCCTTATGGGTTTTATCTTCAGCATTATTCTTAGAAATACGTTCTTATAATGGAATAAATCTCTTCTGTAGGTTTTTTAATCTCTAAGATGGAGATGATAATAGTACTTGTTATAGTGAGGGTAAGTTGAGTTAATATGAGCAAATTGTTGTATTTACTGTTATTATTACTTTTTAATATTTACATCACTATCTGTAATTTTTCTTGTGGTCATTATGACAGGAATATAATTTATTCTTTCCAGGTGATTGTCTGATCTTCCCAGGACAATTATTGAATTCATATTTTTCTCTTTGATTTGAAATCCCACCTGTACAAAATACTTATGTACACTAGAGTCTCTTTTTGAGCTCATGGTTCCTTTCTATCAATTTTCCTCTCTTATTCCAGCACCATATCTTACATATTGTAAAAATTTATTTAATATTTTACAATGAGATTTGTTTTTTATTCTTTTCTTGCATCCCAAATTTTCTTGGCCAGTATTATCACTTTATTATTCCTGAAGAATCCAAAAATATTTTGCTCAAGTTAAAAAAAATCAGATAAGAGTTTTCATGGGATTTTTTAGTAAGTCTTCAATTATCTTTAGGAGAACTTATATCTTTACAAAACTGCTTTCCTCCATGCAATATGTTGATGTCTCTACATTTACACCTCTTCTTTTACCCTTCAGTACAGTCCTGTAGTTTTCTTCATTTAGAACATGGGCATAATTTTTGAGTTTATTCCAGATTATTCTTGATGTTTTTGTTAATTTTGTAAGTGAGAATTGTTTGCTATTGTATTTTCTGACTGCTTAAAACTGACACCTAGGAAGGCAGATTCGGTTTGTAAATACTCACTTTGTAACTTGTCATTTAAAATTGTAAGTATTAAGTACTTGTTCCAGAATCCTTTCTATTCTGTTTTTAAAAATTTGTTTCCAATATTATCAAAATGGTCATAGCTAAGTAGTATAGGTGGGGAGACAGATGGAGAGAGGTAGTGTGGCTCATGTACAAACTGTGAGCAGTTTCATGGCTGCCTTTAGGCTGGAGAAGCCCCAGAAGAGCCCAGGTTAGACCAGGGGTGGCTTTGTATGCACTTGAAAGCCAGCTTTCCTGCCTTTATGGTGAAGCCTGGTGGGCGTGGCAGGTAGGTGATCAAGATCCGATGAAGGTCATTGGCTGCACAGAGCGCTGTGTCTGTGAGAACTGGAGACCTCTGCCATGGGAAATGCTTGGTGCCAGGAACAATGCAGGGGAGCTGGGGAGCCTGTGTGTTAAGGATTTTCCAGTCCTGGGAGTGGGAAGATCAGACTCTGCATTCAGATCTGAGTTTGAATTCATCCTCTCTTGTTTACTGGTCCTCTGACTTTTGTCAAGTTATATACCCTCTTTGAACTCCTGTTTTCTTGTCTCTCAAAACAGGAGAATTACAGCCTGCTGCTAGCGTTTGTTCAGGGTAAATTATCTGTGTCTATAAGATGCCACGTATAGTCACAAGCTCAGTGAGAAATAGGCTGTCGCTTCTTCTGCAACTCAGTGCTCGACAAGACATCGGGAGAAAGACAGTTCCTAATTTGTATGTTATGCCAGTAGGAACAAAATTAATGTTTTGCCTTTCCCTAGCAGTATACTTACTCCTTTGCTTCATTTACCTCTTTCCTCCTTTCCTTTCCCTTCCTCCACCAAAAGATCCTGAGACTCTCTCAGAACACTAGATTCAAATTACTTTAAAAGTTGGCTCATCCCCTAGAAATGACAGTGACATAAAAAAATCTGTTCACATCCCAGACTTGACTGTATTTGATTTACACACACACACACACACACACACACACACACATCTGGCTACCTCTCAATTCCTGAGGGAGAAGGACCACTTTTTCTGAGTTTTCATTCACTGAGCGTGAGAGCAAAGTCTCTTAAGCAGACTTTCTCCTGGCTTCATGCATGGTTTTTTAATTGGATTTCTGCTTGTGGCCATAGAATTATTCTCCTAATAGAAGAGAGGAAGTGGAGACATAGAGATTCTGCTTAGATATTGGTGTCATCATATTTGAGTTGGAAAGGACTTAAGACAGCATAGAGTCGTAACTTTTTATGGGTGAGAATCCATGATGGTGTAACTTGGACAAGAACCTGGGTCTCCTGCCATTGTGTCCACGTGGATGAAGAGGCAAATGGGTGTGGGATGGCAGGGATCCTTCTTGCTTGAGTTCCAGGGTCTTGCTAGTTTTCATTGCTCAGCTGCCTTTAGTTTATGTCCATGTGGCCTCTCATGGGAAGGTCACTCTATCCTGATAGATTGAGTTTCTTATCAGCAAAAAGCTCTGGACCCACTCACATTGCCCAGAGTTTTTCTGCTGACCTGCTGACACTTTATGTAAATGAGACCTAAGAAAACTGCTGGATATAAAACCCTTATTTTTATCATTTGCCCTCGAATTCCATAGGAAAGGGGTGCTGTCTCAGGCTGTCTAAGGCTTGATCTGAACAAAGATAGGGTGATAGGTTGTGCTGCTGGACCATCACAAGTGGAATGGGATTTCCACCTTAGTTTTTAGAATCAGGCAGACGAGTTCAAATCTTGCCTTTACCAGTTAATAGCTTTGTGACGTTGAGGAAGAAAGTTTACTTTTTTGTGTCCAATTTTCTTTATCTGTAAATAAGTTCAGTATTTATTTTAGGGTTTTTGTTTTAGAATTGAATGAGCTAATTCCCTCATTTATACCTAAAATACTGATTGCGTGGTTCTATGCTGGTGCCTTGGTAGTTGATTACTAAGGGAGTTGGCAATGAGAATGGGGGTGGGGGACCCCTGGATCATAGAGCTTATATTCCAGGATATGCTTGTAAAAGACTGGATGTGCAGTGGGTTTTTAGTAAATGTCTATTCCTTTCCTAATCCCCATTGATTGTATATATATTTATACTAATATATGAATTTCTTTGTTGCAATTTAAATCTCTTTGTAGTATTTAAAATATGTAGCTATAACAAAAATACGTGAAATAAAATGATTTGATTTTTATTTTCCTTTCAATAAGCAAAACAAAAGAAAATAGGAAAGAAAGAAAGTTTTGTAGGACTAGAAATAATTTTATTTCTATGGAATGAAGCCTCTATATTAAGTTTTTTGGTTTTGTTGTTAAACGGCATGTAAAATTAATAGGTTGTGACTTCAGTGTTGATAGCTAGGTGAGTTTCTTGTTATTGTTGTCTTTGATGAATTATTTTCACTAGATCATAAATGATGTGCATGCTACATATTGGAAATGAGGAAACAGTGGAGACATACTACCTCCAATGGATTTTGTTACCGAGTCGAAACTCGTTCTGCTTGCCGCATGACAGGCCAATAAATTGGGAGATGAAGTGTTGGGGTAAGGAATAGAGACTTTATTTGAAAAGCTTCCAGACCCAGAAGATGTCAGACTGATATCCGGGAGAACCCTCTTCCCCAAGTCAGAATTCAGGCTCCTTTTATACTGAAAAGGGGAGGGGGTGTGGTTGGTTGTTGCAAACTTCTTGCTGTACGGTTTGTCCTTGGTTTCCTTTGTTCTTGCAGCTGTCCATGTGGGTCAAATCATGGTGCCCCTGTAAAACCTCCAACAAAACAAAGGTTATTCTCTATTTTGCAACTTGAAACTCTCTACATAAGTGCAGAGGAGCTAACATCCTTAAAGATCAGAGCCCAGAGAAGAGGCTCTCATGTATATTTCAGGCTAAAGGCAACTTTCTTTCACAAAAGGTGCAGAGCTAGCAAGTCTGAGCCTAGAAAACAGGGCACAGGGTTAAATCCAAAGGAACAGATCTAACATGGAGTCAGATTTCTTCTTTCTTATTACAATTTCTTTTTCCATCTCATAAATAATTTTAGTAAGAAACATAAGCAATTTTGTATTTTTGCTTCTTAATAACCGATAAGTGGGCTGACTATATTTTTGTGAGCAGGGATGCTGTGCGGGCCTTGGGGTCTCAGCAAACTCTTGTTGAGGGTGGTTGACCCCACAACATGTCTAATGCCCCCAGGAGTGTTGGTGAGGGTCCCCCCAGCCTGGGGCTCTACTCAGGAAACAGCATATGGGCATTTACATCTGGAGACCTCTTTTTCGGCTGCAGGAAATTTTTCAGATACTGTGATTGAAAAATCACTCCAGCTGGGGATAATTAGGGAAAAAAGGAAGAGGAAAAGAGCTTGGAGTAGTGTAGAAGAGAAATGCAGAAGATCAGGGAGCCTGGGGGCTTGGCAGCGGGGCCTAGGGAGAGAGGGGAGCAGAGGTGGGGAGGGGCCTGGCTCAGGAAACAGCTCCTGAACCTGTCCCCGCACCCAAGCCACACAGCTTTTAATTGGCCTGGGCCACTCTTCTGGCTGGATGTCACCCTGGGCAGAACCTTGAAAACTGAAGTTGAGGGGTGGGCAGCACTCACCTAGGGGCCACTGAGGACTTTGTTCAAGTCCACAGTGCCTTTTCTGATCATGTGTCTTCACTTGCCCTTTATCTCAGGTTCTGAGGAGCAGGAGCAAGGAACTCAGGGAGAGATCCAGGAAGACATCCGTCTGTGTTAAGAGAGGACAGACACAGAGACACGGGGAGCGAGGACTATCACAGCAAAAATGACTTCACAACTATTGCATCAGAGCTGCAGGTGTGAGAGAGCCTAAGCCTGTCTCAGAATGCAGGGGACAAGCGGAAAGGAATGGTAAAATTTCCACTGAAAATTGAAATTTTGTAAAATAGCCTGCTACTGTTGGTTGTATCACTTGAATGAACGCATGTGTATTTCTGTGGGCATTTATAAGTTCACTCAACCCCACCACCCCCTCTTGCCCCCATCAGGGGTGGGTTTTCTCAAGCACAGTGCCCCTCCTGCTTGGGTGGGCCATGCTGCGGGTCCTCGCCTGGGGCCGGGCTGCTGCAGGGCACTGAGTCCCCGAGGCACGGCCTGCGACACATGACAGGAACACCTCTGCTCTTTACTGGGGGCCTCCTTTTCCCCCTGCAGTGTAAGAATGCCGGTGACTCAGTTAGAAGCATGCATCCAAGCCGTCCTTCCGTGTCGTCACCATCTGGAAGTGGTGCCTGAATCTTCTGAATTTCTCCAGGCTTGCCAACGAAATGAAACACAGACCTGCTGTGTTGCCAAAATGTCCCCTGAGAGTCGGGGTCCTTTATTTTTATACCATTCAGACAAAGGAGAAATTCTTGAAAATCACAGTGAATAAGCATTTTTCGAATTGACGCAAGTGCACTACACCTAAAGCATTCTTCTATACTTTTCCTTATATAAGTATCTTAACTACAACCAGACCCTCCCGTTCTCGGGCCTGTTCCTTTTGAGGAACTGGTAAACATTCCTGTTTGCAGGCAGTGTTCCCCCAGGGAACGGGCAAAGTCACTTGGAAGGACTTTCTGTTTGCAGACAAGTCCGACCACTTCTGTGAAATGTCCCGCGTGCAGGCACACCCACAGTTTTTATGCTTAGCTTCCTTCACTCCAGAATGTGGTTTACAATCACCTTCGACAAAGTGAGTGTGTGTCCTCTTACAAGTGGAGGAATTACTGCCATTTTCCTGTTACTTACTCACCACTAGTCCATCTGATGTTTGTGTGCTAGGATTCAGTATGGCATGCTAAAAATTCTGAAGTCAGATCTTGAAACACTGATGAAGAGGATTATTTATTTTATTTCTTTATATGATAGTATTTTACTTCAAAATTCAGAGTTTTCGGTTCTTGGAGGAATTTTTTCAGGGGTTGGAGAAACAACTTTGCTCTTACCATCTTTGTGACCTGTTGCTATATGCCTCTCACCTGTCTTCTGTCACATGTGAGGTGGTTCCATTTGTGACCCTGTCCGGGTTGTTCATGTTATAAAACATAAAGTCTGTAAAAGTACAGTCCCTTTTACTTCCGAAGACATTCCACAAATACTACTTAAATCTGGGTGTGGTTTTAAGAAGACAGAATCATTAGAACATGTACTTGCAGGTTGCTAGTGCAAAATCCCCAAATCAATAGTCTAGCTCAACATCTAAAATCTTTCTAATCTACCTTGGATTTGTATGGATAAGTGAAGCAGTTTGCTAAGAACTCAAGACCAGGTTTAGAATACAGGCTGGTGTAGCTCAGCAGGTCCTCCCAAGCTGATGCTCTGCCAGAGGGCAGGGCCGAGGGGAGATGGCGTGTCCTCCCCTCCCTGAGCTGACAGTTTCATGGCAAAGAGCTTCACCAGGTGAAGAAATTGGAAGTTACTTCTTAGAAGAGTGGGTTTGAAAAGAGTCCAAAAAGCGCGGGAGTGACACAATCCCATTTGTCTCAAGTATGGGAGAGCTGGCATGTAGGGGCCACTTGGGAGACCCGTGAGTCCAGGTGGGCAGTGTTGGTGGCTTCCACTTGAGCTGTGGGACGGTCAGTGGGTAAAAGCGAACAGATTGAAGGCATGTTTAGATGGTTAAAATGAAAGGATGAGTGCTGTCTGTGAAGGTAGGATGGAGTAAGGCCCAGGTTTCTGGGTGGATTAATGAGGTAAATGATGGTCCCGCTGTGCTCCGAGGAGGGAGATCTTCAGAGGGAGCTCTGGGGGAAAACTGATGAGTTCAGCTATGGGTAAAGTGAAAGGCTGTTAGATGTGTGGTCTGGGAGCTCTGGTGAGAGCCAGTAGTGAGCAGGGGAAGGGGAGAGAGACCTTCAAATCATTTTGTCTTGTGAACATACAAATAAGTATGAGTAATGACACACTTAACACCTCTATATTCTGGATTAAAACCCAGTAACATTTTGCTATATTGACTGCAGAGGTTCTTAATTATTTTTTAATAGAAATAAAATAAATAGAAACAAAATAGTGGAGTTAATGAACATCTTAGAGTTGATGTGTGTCCTTCTATGTATTTTGATACCTCAGTCTGTTTATAACCATAATCTACAAAAAGTTAGCTTGCTTAGCATAAGAGTTAAACAGAGGGACGTGACACACATTGTTGGGGCTTGAAGCTGATCTTCTTGGGCAAATTATGTAGCCTCTCTGTGCCTTAGTTGCATCTTCTGTGACTGCCCCCGGGCCCCTCATCACAGCTGATTTCCTAGACTAGATGTTGGGAGGGAGGCTGCTGAAGGGAGTAAGAAGTGGTAACTGCTTGGGATACTGAAGAGAGAGACAAAAACAGATTAAATCGAGAAACTGAGTACAAATACCCTGAAAAAAGAAAAAATCCCACAGGGTTTTGAGCCACTTAGCGTAAGGGAAACAAAATCACGTGGACCCAAAGCTCTTGAGCATGTGAGTATTGTGGGTGGGAGGGTGTCATCAGAAAAGTGTTGAGAAATGGACTTTTGGTTTCCCTTGACGTTTCCAGTAAGGATGGGGAGCAGAAGCGAAAACCCCCGGTCACAGTAGAAGGTGCTGTTTTTTGCGAAACTGACCATAGCTTGGAGACCAGTCATCAGCGGTGCTGGCAAATGAAGAGACTTCTGGATTGGGTGGGGCACTTGCTGCGACTTCCAGGTGACCTGCTGGCTGGGGGCTGTGAGGCTGGCAGTAGGTTTGCAGGGTGACCCGGGCATAATCCCTGGCTCTGAGGCTGCTGGTCTGACTAGCAGACCTGGGCACACGCAGTCCTAATGGGGCAGCTCGGGATGTGACCTGGGACACCTGCCGTGCTGAGGGCGAGAAGAGGGCTCCCCTGAGGGGGTGTCCCTGCGGAGAGTGGAAACGTCCTCCTGCAGGGGAGGAAGAGCCTCTGAGCAGGGGGAAGGATGCACAGGCAATACCAGCCTGAGCACAGAGGTTTTGGGAAGCCGGAAGTCATACAGTGGCCAGAGCAGCCTTGTTCCTGAGAGATGGAGGGAAAAGATGTTGAAAAAGCAGGCTAAGGTCAGACACTGTGGTGGGTCATGAGTGACAGGAAAGGACTGGTCAGGCAGGCACGAGAGAACCCTGTGGGCGTCCCAGCTGGGGCGTCACGCCGGAGGGAGGAACAGAGTTATAGACTTTGCCACTTATTAGCTGTGTGACTTTGAGCAATATCACCCCACCTCTCTCTATATATATCTTCATCTGTAAAGTGACACAGTGACAAGCTCGTGTCATCAGAAGGCTTAGTTTAGCTCTGATCCTTTTGTCCAGTCCTGTCAGTGCTGCCCTGCAAGGTTCTGCAGCGGCTGCTCTTACCCTGAGATGGGAGGGCGTAGAGGGACATTGTAATTCCCGAAGGCAGGAAGGGGTTGCTTTAAAAGCAGACATGTAACCGCCTGCAGCTGCAGACCTGCAGGCAGTTTTGTTGACGGTCCTGGAGAGGACTTTGGAGGCCTTAGCATCGTCTTAAGACTTGTTTTCCCTTGGGGATCGGATTTGACTTTGCAGATTAATGTTGAAGATTTGGGCTTCTGGCAAAGCTGTTTTCAGAGATGGGTATATATATAACATATAGTATAAAATAAAATGCTTTTATTTAATGTGTGGGACTTTGCAGCTGTTTGGAGCAGTTCTGTTGGCCTGGTCTCCACAGAGGACACTAGGGATCAGCAGAGCGTGCGGGAGGGCAGGCAGCCCGCCATGACTGCTGCGTGGGGTTCTCCCCAGCATGGCAGCTCTGCTTAGTTGACTCTTCTCTGAGTTTGGTTGCCAAGTGTGCAGACAGCAAATTAATGAGTTCTGGTGGGATTGTATAATGACAGGCAGAAGAGGAAACCGTAGTTTTTCGGGACTAGAACACGCTTTTGGTTCCTGATTCAGTGTGTTCCATTACAGAATTGATGAGTTGTGTCTATTCTGGGACTTCATTGAAATAATCTTTCAGCCTAAAATTTAAGTGTTATGTTTTATTTGGCGGGAGGGCTCGAGCCTGGATGACAGCCTCTCAGATCACTCTGACGGACTGCTCCCAAGAGGTAGGGGAGGAGCTAGGATAAATAGGACTTTTACAACAAAGACCAGGTACTTGGAACAATAAAACATTGCTTGTTATCAAAAGAAAACCAGATATCTCAAGTTCAAGTATTTAGTTCTTTTCTATGTATGGGATGAAGCAAACATATGAGTCATTGAATTCATTCCTTTGGCAAGCACCTAGCTATCTAGGGACAGTATCCTGTCCTTTCTTATTCTGAGTCCGCTCAGAGGGCACCACTGTGAGTGGCTGAGAGGCTGGGCTGCAGGCATGTCCTCGCTGGGGGTTGGCAGCAGCCACTGATGACTTGGTTTCAGCATTCTTTGTTTACTGACATGGTTGCAGTATTTTCATTCACATTGTAGTATTTTCAATCACAGTGCTCCCTCTTGGTCCTAAATTCGACCAATATTTTGAGAGACACTTCATGACCAATTTTGTCCCACGGTGCTAGGATGGCTCATTCCTAGTTCAGGTGAAGAATTTTCTGAACTGCCATTCAAGGTGTTAGGTTTTTTTTATCAGGCCCTGTTGATACTAAAAGTTCTCTGGATCACCTGTCTTACTAGTCTATTATGATCCAGGAAATGTTTGCCCTTCTTTGCTCATTCCCATACCTAGAATCACACTATTAAATTTATTTTATGCAGGGTTATAAATTTTATCTATTTCTTCAAGATGTTTAGCCATCATCAATCTTGTAGGCCTAGTTACACGTTAGGAAATGTAACAGACAACAATTTTATAAAATAGACAGCATATAAGTAATATAGCTAGTAACGTTAATAAAGTCACTGAGTAAGAATTTAATAGTCGAGAAGTTATATTTCTGGGTTAAAATTTTGCTTGTATTTCTGATTGAGTTTGAGTGATCTTATGAGAAAGTTCATATTTATGGTCAGGGATCAGAGCAGGTGTTAATTGGCCAGGTGAGGTCTCCCACCTTGTAAGATCAACAGTGGCCTAAACAGAACTATAATTTCTTTTTAGAATAACGTTTCTGAGGGCTATCTAGTTAGAGCCTTGGAGTAGGGAAACCCACCAAGGTAACACAGAAGTACTAGACATAGGTAATTTACCATAAACTTAACAATTGGAGTAGTTCATAATCAAATGTAGGAGAAATTGTCAAAGTAATTGGTATACAAGCCTGGTCCGGTGTCTTGGGTCAGCTGTCGAGCTCAGATGTCGTCTTCTTCTCATCCTGATCTGGTAGCTTTTTCTCTATTTGGGCATTGTTTTAAGGTGAGTAGTGCTCTATAGGCCAGTGCACTGCAGGGGCTCTTTCTGATTGGAAATGAATCCGAAAGTACGTTTCCTTCAGCTTTGGTGTGTATGGTCTAGTTAAGAGTACCTGATAAAAGTTCCTTCCATTCAGGTTGGAGACAGTTCTTTAAGTCATGCCTGTTCCAGTATGTATAATCCCCTGGCTGCAGGTCAAGAGGCATTGGAAATTTACCCAAGGATAGATTACTGAGCTTCAGAAACAAACCTAGTGTATCCTTTTCATAATTCAGTTAAACTGTACAGCAATGTGACATAACAGCAAGGAATGATCTGGGAAGTGTCTTTGTCAATATAGGCCTCAATTAACAAAACTAGAATTTAATATCCACTAAAATAAAATCTTTTTTCTCTCTAAAGTTACCCTCATTTTTCTCAAATATAGCCAAATCAAGATTAATTTCTTTACAAGTTAAGTCTGATTATTTGATCATATAGGCTTTTTTAAATTGGCTGTGTTGGAAGTTTTAATACGGAGTCTCAGAGTAGAATGTTAATAAGATTTGCTAAGGCCAGGAAAGCCACGTCAAGGGCTTGTCATGGATTTCTGCCTTACAGATTTAGGTAAATTCTTTTCTCTTTAAAATCCTTAAAATACCTTGAGATTCCTATATCTGTTAGGAGATGATCTTCCTCATTTGTCTGATAGAGCCACTGGGGACCTAAGAGTTTTTAGTCTCTTGAGGGATCAGATAGAGAGAAAAGATAACTGTTTAAGTCTGCTTACATAGGTATAATTTATCAAATTTCTGTGATTCATAACTAGCTTAAGAGGAAGAGTTTATGTCTGGGAAACAGGTTAAAAGCCAGTAGTATTTCAAACAAAATCAAAAATTATAACCATATTCATCAGTTTTCTCAGTCCCACATAATTAATTCTTTTAATCAGAGTTTTCATTTGACATTTAAAATTTCTTACCGTATTTAGTTCAGTGCTATAGTTTGAAATTTATTAGAAATCAGTAAATCTCCTTGAAGAGCAAGCATTTTCAAAATCATCAGAAGAAGACAATTAACTGGCTATATATGACAAAAGATTTAAAAGCATGGTTAAACACCGTTACACTATAATCAATAAAGAAACCTGGTCACTATACCCAGAATTATCACTGGTAACATTTCAGATATACCAGAATTTACGGAGTCCATATAATTTCTAGACTATCTATATTAATAATATTTTCTCATACAATATAACCTTAGAAGATTTATTATTCATTTGACAATATCATGTTATTTAACATGCCAAATGAAACTTACTAGTTTAAAATCTCTCTTTGGGATGTTTCAGGGGCCCTCTGTAGCATCCCAAACTTAACTGGAGATTAAAAGAACTTTAATTAGAAATTGATATTTGGGGAGCTTGTTAAAAGATTTCAGAACACTTGGTCAGATAAACATATAGATCACTGTAACGTAGTACTTATTCATTAACAAGAAAATACGTCAAAGGTAAAGGCAGAACAGATCACTTAAGTGGTATAAGAAGTTTTACAATCTGTTACTGAAGGTGGATTAACATTTTAAGAAAATTTTTTCCTCTTAACAGCGAGAAAACCAAATCTAGTCTTGTACCAGCTTACTTCTAAGATTCAGTTACTTTGCTCAAGTTGATTCTAAACTTAGCCAATTCCGACCACGTAAGAAACGCTTTCCTCAGTGTTCCTCTTCCACAAGCCTTCCACAGCTTTCTATTCTCATATTAGTGTGTCCCTTATTTTCTCTTCCATTCAGAAATAACCAGCTTCAGGACAAAGTCACTATTTTTCATTAACAAAATATAATTCCATTCTTATATCTTCCTTTGTTATGGAAACGACAGGCCAGTCAAGAAACAAGCACCACTCGGAGGGTTGGAGTACTCAGATGTATTACGCAGGCGGGCTCAGAGGGGCTCCTGCTCCGAAGCTCTGAGCACCTTCAAGATGTGCACATGAGGTGTTATAGGGTAAAGTACAAGCTTGGGGTATTTGGCCAATAGGCATGGAACAGCTTTAGCAGCATTATCATCACAAAAGTGGAGGCGGGGAGGCAGCAAACCAAAGTTCCAAAGCCAGATATGTATCTTTGAAAATCCAGCTGACTAGAAAAACACATAAACAGCAAACCAACACTAATTAACCTAGATTTACAAGTTAGTCTAGCAGGACTCAGATCAGTATTCCAATACTTAGATTTGTGAGTTACCTTGTTAGACCAGCCCAGCCTCTCCACATTCCTAGACTTGTGAGTTATCTTTTTAGACCAACCCAGCTTTTCCTTCACACCTTTACACATTTATCTTACTTTCCTAGGATACTGAGATCATTCCCTTAAAAGTAGAGTCTATTTCAGGGTGGCACCAACCATTTATTAATATTTCTAAACACCTTTAATTTCACTATAAGAGGAAGTTAAATGTTAAGTAATTCATATTTCAATCTTATTTTATCTCAAAATGGCATAGCTATTAAATAAAATCCTATCATTTAACTTAATTTAGCACAACTCTAGAATTTAAAGATACCAAACATTTAGAGATTATCTTAAGCATACATTTTAAAAATATATTTTAAAAATTTACCCAAAGCTCTCATCTCATTTGCATTTAACTTACTTAAAATTTTACCACACCACATTACTGTTATTTTTTCTTGACAAATCTGCAACAGATATAACAGGATCTTATTTGACTTTCATTAAACCTAGGTACAGTAAAGGTATTATACTTAATATTGATGACTTTAAAGATGTCTATATTAATTAGAACATACTTAAACTAAACAATATCAAATATTATCTTAATATTGAATATTTTCCAGTTCACGTGACGCTGAAAGTCAATTTGTTCACTTTTTATTTTAAAAATACTTCATTTGTAAGCTCTTATTTTTTACATCAATTAAGCAGAGCTCTTTGACTTTCTTTTTTTTTTTTTTTTAGCTGTAGAAATATCTCACAACTATAATGTGTACGCAGGCTTTTAAACAGAGAAAAGCTAGAGATCTCATAGCTTCACTTTAAAACTTGCTTCTCATCCCTACCAACTCCGCCGCCGCCAAGCCAAACCAGCGTGGGAAATGGGTCCGACGTGCACGGCATGGAGAAAAGCGCGGCCAGGCTGCGAGGCCCTGAAGCTTCCTGGCTTTCCTCCCTCCGTCCACGGTCCCCGGCTCCGACCTCTCCCCGGGAGCAGCCCGGGAGTGTTGGCAGATTTGCCCAGCCGATCGGTTCTTGGGAAAGGGAAGGGAATGGGCGGGGTATGGGTGTGGGCGAGGTGAGGGGAGCCCTCGGGGCGTCCTTGCCACAACCGGAGCTCCCAATCCTCTTCCACCCCCTATCTAGGGACTGACACTCCAACTCTAGCCACCAGCCGGCGCGGAGGATGAATGGAGGCGAGAAAACCGTTTCCCCCACCCCCGCCCCATTTCCGCAGTCTTAGAGCCAGTGTCCACAAGTGCTCAGCAATTTCATTAAATGGAACCGGGGGACTTAATCCCCCCGGTACTAGACCTCACCAGGGAATATGATATCCGGCTTCGCTCCCACCACAAACCCCGCCCGGCTTTTCAGACCCGAGGCTGCATTTATCTTCTCAACCTGAGAGGAAAGGGTTCAGAAGGAAATGGGATCGAAAGTGTAACCGGCTGCAATAAATTAAAGATCCCGCTGCTGCTGCTGCTGGGAGCTTTGGCGGCCAGAACTGGAGAGCAAACGAGATCGGTGGTCCTAAAACCTGCATGATCAGTGATAGGACGTCATCGCAAAGTGAGAATTTTGAAATGTTGTGAATGTCTGTGTTTTTTTCCCCTTATTTTAAAGGACAATAAAAAATAAATGTCCCTTTGAAACCAAGATAAAAAGGGAATATAAAATTCCATCCCATTCTAATAGACATTTAATAAAAGTTCAGCCAACGATTCTCTTCCATGCCAAGTATCTTAGCCTAACTTACAATATCTGGTAGTTTTTGGTTTTACTTTTACATCTACCGACTAACCTTGCTTGCTTAAAACTGCTTTGCAGTTAAAAGATTTTCAGTGACTGAGCTGAAATAATAGCATTCAGGGTCCGTGACGTAGTTCAAGCCTCCAAGAAAAGACAGGAAGAGAAGTAACAACGACAACAAAAGTTTATGGGTTAGAATGAATACAAAGAAGTAGGAGCCGGAGATATGATCTCTGGGGGGCTTTCATTTATTATAGGCGCTGTATTAACGATAATACAAGAAAAAGGTTAAATACAGTAAACAGGATAGCCAGTTCTGGAAAGAAATATAAAGCAATTTGAGGGGAAGGGAGAAAGTGACTCAATATCGCCACCAAGGGACAAGCTGAAGAAATGACACCCTTACATCTTCAAATCCATTGACCTTTCATTTTTTTTTAAAAAGGTCCTCTGTATCCACTTACATAAAAGTGTAAACTATTTTTGAGATCTTTACGATCAATTATTTATCCAACTAATTCTGGTAAATTTCATACGCCTTACTTCTCTAACTGATTATCAGAAATGATTGTCCTTCAAACAGATATCATTCAAACAGTAATTATATGTATAACTATTGTCTTGCAGTAAGTATGATTCTGATTTTGGGGACTGTGAGAAACATTAGGCATATCTTGCAGCCTTAAATCCATGCCTGTAGTATTAAAATGTGTAGTAGACTGAAATGGCTAAATTATTCATTGCAATAACAGACTTTTTGATGGACATTAAAACTCAGCAGTTTAAATAAGGAAACCACAGATTTCCTTTTAAGCAGGTAATAACTGCTGCATCAGTGGTTATTTAATTGGTCTCCAGCCAAGAAACAGAACAAGCTGTACTGTTTAAAATCGTGAAGTCATGCAATGCAAAGCCATATACTGCAATATATCAATTAAAGAGGAACACAAGCTAAGAACTAATCTAAGTTGATTCAGGCTACCTATTTGGATAGCTATTAAACATTTCCTCAAGGCTAGTATAAAAACTGTTTAAAGAGAAAAAGAAACTCATGAAAATAATTTTAAGTGTTATCTAAATATTCATTTATAGGCTGTGTGATTTTTAAATGGAGTGTTTTTTGGTTTTAAATGACACCTGACAGAAATAAGTTTCACTTTAAGCTTAGCACAGATTGAGAGTTCTTTTTCAATTTCTAAAATTTTAAATGCCAAAATAAATGCAATATAGCATAGATTTATAATTTGAGATATTTATATAAAGATCTAGTCAGTTGCTATAACTGACAAACTATCTTTTGTTTACAAGATAATTTATGGATTCTTTTCAACTTTATATTATTTTTTATACATTTGCAAAAATCTAAGCATGGGAGGAAAACAGTATTTTGCAAACTCTGGGTGAGTTTTGGGAAAAAAGACCCTTGATAGGCCAAAACAGTATATCCTATTATTTGTGGCCATCTGAAGCTGTTCCCTGTCACTATCTATGGTAAAATCGAACATTCCAATGCCCTTTCCAGGAACTTGAGACATTTGACATTTCTTTACTACTGTGGCAGGATATGTCAAACACACTCTGAATAATGACCTCTAAGCTAGATAATATATTAAGGGTTTTTGGGGAAAAGTTTCATTATAGTGTCTTGTATAAATATAGTAGTCAAATAAGTGACCTGCTTGTACTAAGCATGGTTGAAAATTATGACTTAGCTTTATAAGTTTTAGCTCCTGTGTGGACCTATGCTAACTTGATTGCTTCTTATGTTAATTACCAATACCAGCTGGTACAAAACTTTACCCAATCAAATTTTAACCCATTGCATTTAGAAAATACAAAATGTAGAATGTTTCTAGGGTGGGTAATACAGTATATTTGACTGACTACTTTAGCAGCAATGAATTTTCCAGTAATGGATGCTGATCCTTATATAGTATCTCTGGGACCTTTCCCCAAATACTTCTGACTTCTGGACCTAGGATAGGATTATTCTTCTTGGCCCCCTTGTGGCTGGATGAGGCCACTGACTAGGTCGGGGCAATCCCAAGTGGAAGTTGAAGTTCACTTCCAAAAGGAACGTGGATGGCTAAAATGAAATCATTGTTCAACTCTGTCAGTCACATTGATTATTTACCTAACATGGGACCAATACCTGGAAATTGTCAACGCATTTCAGACCCACAATGACTTTGGAAAGCAGTAGTATGTTCTAAATGTCTGTTTCAGCAGTTATAAGATGAATTATACAAGTCAAGCTGGATTAAAAGGCCTACCAAATAGACAATATGGGTTTCAACATAGTCCCCTATAAATCAACAATTGTGCTATTTAATTACAGGTGGAAATGCAAGTTTCAATGGCAAGACAAATTCTTGCTGTATAAATAAAGCTATATAAATTTGTACCTAGTGATTTTTAAGAATTGCAAAAAATATTTTAGTCTAGTTTATTTTTTCCTCATAACTGGTATAGCATTTAACACTTTGAATAGGACTTTGATAAAGTATTGATGACTACAGTGAGATGGAAAGATAATATTGATGTATGTACCTATGGTTATTCTTTTTATTTCTTGTTTTTGCTGCATAAATGATTTTCAATTTTGTCTCCAAATGACTAGCTAAAAAAAGCAGTATATGGTTGTAAATAGAAGCCTTTGATTTGGCTAATTTATTTATAAAATATAAAGTGTTTTGCTGTGTTATTAAACTAACAGCTGTGATTAAGAACAGTATGTATCATCAACAGTATATATCTGAATTCAGCACTGATAGGTTTACTAGATCTTTCTGTTTCTGAGTGTTTTCCTTGTTTCTCTGTTAGCCTGATCATGCCTATTTGGAGGAAATAGTACCTACCCTGCCTTTTCAATGACGTTGGATATAAAGCTTCCTTTTTCATCTAACAAATGGGAAGCTTTGCTTCTATTTCTTGTAAAACAGATTTATTTAAAACATAGGAGAGAGGGTGAGAGAAAAACGTGATACACTTAAAAAAAGGTGTCACTGAAACTAAGGCAGTCTTCCAGTTTCTGTCTGATTTTGCCCTATAAAGACAGTATTTTGCAAGGTCTGGAAACCAATATTGCCTTCAACTCCCAAAGTTATTCTCTTAGGCGTCCTGGTCAGCCTGGCCAGTGTTCCTCAGTTTCTGAATTACTCTTCTGGGCAGACTCAGACAGTGTGATGCTAGTGGAGCTTCAGCTTTCAGGGTCTCTCACTTGCACCCACCTCTTCCAAGACTTGGGGGTGTGGAGGGTGCAATAATGTGGTTGCACAGTCACATGTTTTTTAAAATTCGCAAGAGTAAGGTTAAGAACACTGCTTCCTTCCTCTTCAATTTCCTCTCATACTTCTTGTTGGGGATCTAGTTAAGGGGAAATTGAGACGGGGATACATTTAATTTGGGTGTGTTAAGATGTACTTTTATGAATTTGCAGTCTCTTTATTTATACGTAAGTTATTTCTAACAACCAGGGTGCAGAATGTCTTCCAAGAATTTGACATCCATTGTGCCAGCTTGCCCTGGCACAGTTCTACTGTGATGGAATATCCCCTTATATGGCTTCCTGGAAATATATGGGTGGTAAAGTAGAGTCAAGGCTTAAGTGTGTTGAGCCAGAACCACATCTATAGAAAGTTCTTCCAATTATTAGGCATAAAATTCCAAATCAAGAATATGCTTCTCACTGATGTCTAATTAAAACAAAAATTCTCTCTTGTCAGGAACTGAATAAGGCAGAAGATACATTTAAAAACACATGATTCTTTGGAACGTGTGTGTGAAATTTCTAAGCAGAAATTGTACAAATACAGAATTTATCAGAATCCCTCTGTTTGAAGGTATAAATATACACAGTACTGCAAACAGATCGAGAGAGAGAGAGAGTGTGTGTGTGTGTGTGTGTGTGTGTGTGTGTAGTGTGTGTAGTTGGGTGACTTCTGCATCCCAGTGTATTAGAGTTAGGGCATCAGACACATATTCTCTTGACAAAGTCTGGCACTTGGACATGAAATGACACACTCTGTATCCACCAATGCAGTAAAGAGATCCTAAAGAAACAAATGTTTCAGAGGACAAACTCTTACAAGTATTCATCAATATGTCAAACTATGTTGTGTTTACACAATTATGAAGCTTGATACAGTACAACATAGAAAAAATCTATTTCCACTGCTCTTCTATGTGTCAACTTCAGGTTGATTCTGTGTATCTTTTTTCATACCAAAGTTTTAGTCATACCAAAGTTTCAAGAAGAAGTATTATAGACATATATCAGCCCATTAATTAGATGATAGGTTTGGGGTTTGGGGGAGACACTGCAATACTTTTCTTTTTATTCAGCTGACTTGTAAATTGTGGAATTTCTTATACTTTATGTAAAGAAGTATTTAGTTGGTAACTATCTTTGTATCTTATTTTATATTCATTTTCTTAAGAAAGACCACCGAAATGACATAAACTTTAGGCCTTACAAAACTTGATTCTGTCCTTGCTTGTAATAGTTAAGAGCATATATAGTGGTTTAAGTGAGTAAAACATGAGACATCAAAGATTTCCCCAAATCAATAAATTCAGTTCTGCAAAATACATACTAAGACTTTACATACCGTAATTTATAGGTAAATGCTGCTTAATGATATTTTTCCTAAGGACAATAATCGTAGTGCTATAACAAATCATTTTTGGACCAGATTGTTGGTGCCAGAAGTTGCCAAAGCGGCAGCATGATGAGAAAGAGTTGGAAGAAGTATTGGGAAATTAAACTGGCTTTGAATTCAAGACCTCCACTCTGAGCCTCTGTGATTCTGATGAACCCCCCTGAGCCCTGATATTTCTCATTTGATTCAATTCATCCAACATGTATTTAAATTCTATTTTACATCTACCTTGTGTTAGATTTTGAACATAAGTAAAATCCAATACTTGCCTTTAAATAGCTCATATGTTAATACTATCTATATAATGGGGACCATAAGCCACGTTTAAGGTTGTTGTGAGGAGGAAACATGATCATTTTATAAGACAACCTAACACTGCCTGGAAACAAATTAAATTCTAATAAAAGTTATTTTTTCCCCTATTTTTCCTAATGTTTCTCTGAAGACTTAGGGTTGAATTTCCTAGACTTTGCAGGATCTTCATTTCTACTTTGTATGCATTTTCAGAGTTTAGAATTGGAGCCATTTACACTTGTACTGCTCTTCATTTGTTTAGTGCAGAATACAGCCTGTGAGCCGAATCTGGCCCTCGGTTTGTTTTTGTATGGCCCCTATGCCATGATTTTTTTTTTCCCCACAGCTTTAAAGGGATGTTAAAAACAATCAAAAAAGAGTCATAGCATGTGGCTGGCAAAGCCTAAAGTATTTACTATCTGGTCCTTAACAGGAAAAGTTTTCTGAAGTCTTTTCTGAAATATCAACTTCATGAGCATAGTGACAATACTGAAAAATACCGTACTTCATATTACATGTGAGAGAGGAGCCACTGCAATATGTAAATGCACAGATGGAACAGATGTTGCTAAACTCCATGTGGAAGGCTCCACATCCCAAAAGCTCTAGCCCAAGTATACCCCACGTCACATGACATAATCCCTATACATAGCGATGGGCTACTTTCATTAGGACACAAAGAACTGCTAGTGGACCTTGTAATGATGGTCATTATAGTAACCTTGGAAACATGGTCATTCCTCTTACTGAGAGGTTGATTCTCTGTTTCCCTCTCCTTGAATGTGGGCAGAGTCTGTGACTGGTTTTACCAACAGGATGCAGTGGAAGGAACACCATGCCAGTTTCCATCTGGAGCACTCTCGTGGAAGCTGCAAACTGCCACGTGAGAAGTCCATTATCCTGTGACCATCACGCTGGGAAGGCCTCGTGGCATGTAGGCACTGCAGGTGACAGTCTCAGCTGGGCCCTGACTTTCAATCATCCCCTCCAAAGCACTAGACGTGCGAGTCAAGGCATTTTGGACCCTCCTGTCCTCTCCATCTGACAACTACATACCACTGAGTAGTTGACACCACAGTTAACTCCATATAGAGCCAATGAATCAAGCACCTGAGCCTTGAGCAAATTCTGACCCACAAGATACGGGTGAGATATTAATAAAAGTTTACTGTGTTAAGCCACTAAATTTCAGGGTGTTCGTTATCCAGCAATAGATGGCTGGAACATCAGTATTCTGTTTGCAAATTTAACATATGCTGAATGTCAGTATTAGATTAATAATGATAATTGTTATCATATTGTGGCTCATCTGTGTGCCAGACACCATTCTTAACACACTCCATAAGGTTATCATTTAATTTTTGAAGATTACAGTTTAATATATATCCTTATAAAGTTATTACATCATGGAGATTATTTCATGTAGCATTGAAGAGGATATGGAGGCTTAAGGAGGTTAAGTTTCCTAATAACCCTATGAAGTTACTAGATTATGGGGATTATTTTATCCAGAGTAAGATGAGGGCACTGAAACTTAAGGAGGTTAAGAAGGTTAGGTAATGAAGAGATATCATAGCTATTAAGTGACTGAGGCTGGGGGATCCAATTTAGTTCATTCATATTTGAAAACCGTTGCTCTGATATATTATAAATAATACCTTATATTATAATGAAGAACTGATCTAATTAGTTTATGCAGTTTTACCCATAAGCAGACACACCTTTCTTGCTTATATACTTTATTTAATTAATCTTATATGTTTCTCTCTTGTAAAAATCTGTCTTTAGTGTAGCTGATTTTAACTGACAGTCCTGCTCAGAGTTCTCTGGACTGAAACACAAAATAGGGCTGTATTTAAATGTACCTCCTCCTTTATTCAGATCAAAGCAACGGTAACAAACTTGCAAGGGCCCTTCATTTAATCTAGACTGTTTTGAAGGAAATATTCAGTCCAAGGAGTTTTATTTCCAAAGATGACACATAATCAGTATTTATGGAAAAACTCCATTCATTGAGATTTCATTTCTGCTTTACTGTAATGTTTTCTTATCTTTGTGATCCACACCACAGTAATAATGTTATAGTGTGATGAGCCACAATATGGTCACAATTATCATAATCCCGGTGCTTTCAAAAGGAGGCTCTCTTTAAGGATTTCTTTTTTTTTTTTTTTTTTTTTTTTTTTAGTTTTCATATCTGTACCTAATTATTGTTTCTAAGAACAGATTAGATCTTTAGCTTTTTTAAACTACATAGTTATCAAAGGAATAAAGCCAACTACAAAATAAGAATCAATAGAATGCAGTAGTCCAATCATAAAGGACAGTCAAGAAATCAAAATAATAATTAGGTCATTTGTGTCCTTATCATTATTGTTATTATTTTTAGATTCTTCATATAAATGATGTCATATGGCAGTTTTTCTTTCTCTTTCCAGCCCACTTCACTCTGAATGACAGTCTTCAGGTCCATCCATATTGCTGCAAATGGCATTATTTATTTTATTCTTTTTTATGGCTGAGTAGTGTTCCATTGTATATATGCAGCACATCTTCTTTATCCAGTAATCTACTGATGGACATTTGGGTTGTTTCCATGTCTTGGCTATTGTAAATAGTGCTGCTATGAACACTGGGGTGCATGTGTCTTTTTGAATTTTGTTTTTCTCTGGATATATGCCCAGGAGTGGGATTGATGGATCACATGGTAAGTCTAATTTCAATGGGGGTTATTGATCACCTAATTTTTGTTAGTAGAGCACCATTTTTGGAACAATGATTAAGAGCAGTTGGTAATATTAACTAAGCACTTATATTATACCAGGGACAATTCTAGGCTTTTTATACATATTAACTTATTTAATAAAGAGTCCAATGGGTAAATATTCATAAACCTCTCAAATTTGTTTGTATATTTCTGCTTTGTGTTCTTACTTTGATTCCCCCATCTTCCATTATGGCTTTGACCTTCATAGCATGCCTGAAGGATGGACAAGAAATGTGACAAGAACTGCACTCAACTACAAACTAGGAGTGGCTTCTTCATTAGTGGACAGAATTACTGTGATAGTCATCATTCCTTATTCACCAAAGTGCATTCCTGATGACATTCACACATAGGAAGGAATACACATCCATATATTTAGAAGTTAGGGTGGCCATTGTGAATTGCTTTGGTCAAGGATATATAAGTGGAAATGATATGGATCTCTCCCTGGTGGAGGTATTTGAGAGACAGCAAACAATTCCCCATCTTTTCTTCCTTAACATTATATTAACATTGTTCAGCGAAACAGAATATATACAACTGACATTCTACTCTCTCTTTCTTCTCTCTCTCCCATAGATAGATAGATAGCTCTAACTATCTGTCATTTGAGGGAGAAATTATAAGGAATTGGCTCACACAATTATGGAGACTGAAAAATAGTAAGATATGCAATTGCAAACTAGAGATCCAAGAGTCACTGTGTAGTTCTAATCCCATGAGAACCAGGACAGCCCATGGTATAAATTTCAGCCTGAAATATAGCAGGCTCAACCTGAGAACTGATGTTTCAGTCGGAGTCCCAAGGCTGAAAAACAACAACGACAACAACAAAACAATGTCCCAGCTCATGCAGTCAGAAGTTTCCTCATACTCAGTCTTTTTGTTCTATCAGGACTTCAACTGATTGGATAAGGCCCACCCACATGAAAGAGGACAATCTGCTTTACTCAGTCTACTGATTAAATGTTAATCTTAACCAAAAACACCCTCACAGACAGACCCAGAAAAATGTTTGTGGGAACAAGAAACAAACATTTTTCTGTGGGTCACTAGAGTTAGCAGTGAGTGGTGCTACTTGAATTTCTACCCCTTGATTCCTGGCTTGATTCCTGACCTCTTGATTCCTGGGAATCCTGGCTATCAGGGAAATAGCACCATGTGTTGAACATTGATTCAGAGCATATACTTTCTTCTGGTGAATGTTTCCCCCCAGCCCTTGAGGATACTGTGACCCAGCTGGCACTATAACTGAGTCTTCAAAAGGCCATTTCACAGTTTTATCAAGCCAGCTGCTCCAGGATGTGTGGGAAATGTACAGCAAAACACTTTGTACACTTAACTAATGCCAAGGGAGGACTTAAACTATGTGGGAGAAGAGCAAAGATCATCACAACACCAGCCCAAAGGATTAGAAGTCCAAATACTTCTGTCCACTGCATCTTAATATCAGAGTTGCCAAGGAAAACACAACACAGTCAAGCTCTGGATGGGACAAAGGCTTTACTCACATAGAGAAGAGACAGAGCAAGATCAGCTTCAGTAGTGTGCATTGGTCTCTTATGATTAGCATGCTCCATCTCATCCCCTCATCATCCTTCCACAAGCAGCTGCAGAAGGACCATTTGGCTAGGTGCACTCATGCTTCAGTAGAAGGACCGATCCCTCCTCCATGGAGTCTGGAATACTAAAAGGTGGGGTTCTGCCTGAGGGCCATCGATACGCACGCCTAAGCAGAACAAAGCAACTCTCATTGAGACAGAAACAGTGAAAGATACTCCCACACAAGTTGATAAGCCTGGGACAAGCTGTGTGGGCTCTTTATCTCTTGGTAAGGAAGTGTTCCAGGCCCAAGGCCCATTCTTAGGTGGCCAAGTCGGGGGTAGAAAGACTGCACACATGAGATTGCCTCTCCCAACAAGGAACATGATAAGAACAGTGAATTCCATGAGCATGAACCCACTGCTAAGCTCTTACTGTGAAGTGAGACCCCTGATCAGAAGCAATGCTGAGTGGAATACCACAATGGTAGATAAGGCATTCCGTACATTGATGGGTGGGAGTTTTGGCAGAAGCACTGCAGTCAGAAAAGGCAAATCTGTATCTAGAGCAAAAATCTATTCAGGTAAGAACAAGAGACTGCCCCTTCCATGATGCAAGCTGTCCAGTGAAATGAACCTGTCACCAGGTAGCTTGTGATCACTCTCAGGAATGGTGTTGCACTTTGCTGATGGCAGATTGGGTATTCAGTCATGACTATAGCCAGGTTGGCCTTAGTGAATGGGAGTCCATGTTGCTGAGTCCATGTATAAACTTCAACCTTGCCACCATTGGTGACTTTGTTCATGAGCTCATTAGGTAATGACAGGGGTGGCTAGGAAAAGAGGCTGATTGGTGTCACAGAAAGGGTCATCTTATCCACTTGATTATTAAAATCCTCCTCTGCTGGAGTCACCCTTTGTTGAACATTCACATAGGAAACACATACCTTCATATTTTTGCCTACTCAGAGAGGCCTGTCTACATACCTCTTCCCCAAATTTTCTTATCACCAATTTCTAAGTCATATTCCTTCCCTGTCTGTGTCCATCCAGTCAAATCACTGGCCATAGCCCATGAATCATTATAACCGTACCTCTGGCTGTTTATCCTTTCATGCCAGGTGAACAGCACACGCACTCTTGACGTTCAGACCACTAGTATGATTCCCCTCACCACTGGCCTTCAGGGATGTCCCATGGGGGGCTGCAGTGCTGCAGTCAACCACTTTCGGGTGGTGCCTGCATATTGTGCAGAATCACTCGTAAACCAGGCCCATGTGTTCTCTTCCTCTGTCAGCTGACTGTAGGAAACTCCCCATGAGGCCAGAGAGGCAGACAGAGAGAAAAGGCAGGGTAGCAGGAGTGGGGACCATGAGCATTTGGGCCACTTTTTCATGTAACTTACTCGTGCCTTCGGGGTTTGCTCAGGTTTGACCATGTGCCTACCACTTGGAATGCTGCCGTGCACACCCACCTTTATGAGACTCAGCTCACAATGGGCAGCTGAGGTCACATCAGGATATAATTCCTTCCCAATTAATGCCTTCACTTTAACAGGAGACACCCTGAGAAGCTGGGAATTCAACTTGAATTGTAATTCAGCCAGCTACAGGATGATATTCCTTGTTTAATTTTCAGCCATCTCAGCATTGCAACTACAGGAGACAAGAGTCTGCCTGAGGTCACATATAGAAACTTTCAGGTCAGGTATCTGGCACTTGAGCTGGGAATATGAACCTCTGAGCCCATCCTTATTTCCCCCACTATATCCAGCTACAATAGGAGCAACCAGCCAATCTCATTATACAACTCAGTTTACCAAGAATGTTCAAAAGTATCAAATACAACGTCACCGAGGTCCTTGTTTTTCCTAAGTGGTTGGTTAGGAGTATCCAGTGATGACATTTTACGTGTCTCTAGTGCCAGATCATGCCATGGACTATCAGTACCCTCTCTTTCACTGCAAACAAATTCATTAGCATCTTTACGTCTAATCACATTAGAGAGCCAATTCCAGAAACCTCAGAATCAATTCAGAAAATTCATCCTTAAAATTCTGTTCCTCTAGAACTACTGTTGGTACCAACATCTGTATTACGTTAGTCTCCAGAAAACCAAAAACTATAAGGTACAGGATATATGCATATACTTATATACATACATACACACTATATATATAGTGTATACATATATTTGTGAAAGAGAGAGAAATCATAAGGAATTGGCTCAAGTGATTATGGAGGCTGAGAAATCTGTGGCTGGCAGGCTCAAGACCCAGGAAAAGCTAACATTTCAGTCTGAGTCCAAAGACTGGAAAAAATCAATGTCCCAATTTAAGTACTAAGACAGAAGTTCCCTGCTACTCAGTTTTTTTATTCTATTCAGTTCTTCAGTGGTTTAGATGAGGGCTACCCACATTAGGGAGGACAAGCTGCTTCACTCAGTCTACTGATTCAAATGTTAATCTCATCCAAAACATCCTCATGGACATACCCAGCATGTGTGACCAAATACCTGGGCACTATGTGCCCCAATCAAATTGACATATAAAATTAATCATCACAACATGTTAATATATATGCATCGTGAGATTAAAGCAGCCTAGAGTGTTAGCCAACAAGCAGAATATACAAAGATTCCCTGGTCATCCTTGGTAATGTCCACTATAGTAAATGTTCAATTCAGTAACTGATCATGGGATTTAGGGGTGACAAGACTGAAAAAATGCATACATGAGATTTTAGGACCTAATTAATTGTAGCCTTATTAAATTATTTAATACAGATGCCCAGGATCATTACCCAAACCTTGAGTAAGCAGTATTTGCAGGAGTGGGACATAAACACTTGTTGTTTTGTGTTCCTGAGATTTAGGGAGTGTTTGCTTCAGTGGCACAATGCAGCCCATTCTGATGGATATAGCCTCTCGATCTGTAAACTGTAGGATTTTAATGAGATGTCTCTAAGGTCACTTACAGAACTTACACTCTGTGATTTTGGGGTTCCCAATTTCAAAGAGGAAACTCAATCATATTAAAGCAAAACAACTGTACCAAGGCCACTCAGCCCATTGAGTAAAATTCTGCAGCAAGAATTGTGTTTTTTTAAATGACCAATAATATTTATTGAACTCAGATTATTTACTGTTGTAAACATTTAACAAAAGCATCATGAGATATAAATACAGACATCATGGCTTTTAAAAGTATCTACCCAGTAATCTGTTTCCATTACACTGCCATGCTCTCTCGACTCAGCAATTATTCAAAGGAAGCATTAAAATACATAGCTTATTCGAGAGTGATTTTCATCTTGCAATTAACTTCTTGCAATTAACTGATTGTTATGGCAAAATTTGGGATGTATCATCTGAAAATGCCAGAGTAGCTCATCAGTAGTCAGTTTCACACATACAATTTAATTTAAATACATGTTATTTACCTATTTTGTGCCTAGATATTCACAAGGAATTATGGGAAGTGAAGAGGTATAAGAAGTGACCCAAGTAATTTCATTAATTTTATCTTAACCAGCGTGAGATATAATCACACACAAATCACACATTTAATTTTAGTATGAATGAGTCCATGCCTTTACTTCTCATGGAGAATAGCACTCTCCTAGGATAAGGCTAGCTATAATGTAATGTAAAATTGTTAAAGACTCTCTCTGAAAGCTAGCAAATCAGAACCTACCATCTAATAAGTGCAAATATCTTCAAATCTGTCACACTGAGAAGTTGTGTAATTACTCCTACGATACCGCAATAGTCTGAATATTCTCAGATTTCCTCTTCAGCAAACTTGGGACTATTCCTATCGTCCTTCGAAGGTGCTATTGATTACTAGAAATGGACATTCAGAGCCTTCTTATGTGAATTAAATACGTGATAGGTCTGGACAGTACTACATTTATTCAAACAATAAGTTGCATTTCTTATTTTGATGAATTTGTGGTGCATAAAAGTAGCTTTGAAGGCAATTATGAAAAGATGACCCTTAGAAATGTCAAATTATATCACAATCATTGGACTTGGTTGATATATGTAGTTCCCAGACAGACTATATTGATGCCAATCATCCAATGATTGTGTGCATGCAAATGAGTGTACACAGTATGTATGTTGTGTGCATACCTGAAAGGGAGAGAATGAGAGAGATTCATTATTTCATACTTTACAAAATGTGTTATCTCTGTTGTTGAGGCATTCTGATCAAACTTTAGGATATAAATACATGCAAAGCCAACATAAGGAAGACTGAGCCAGGCACATAAGGCACTGAACCAGTATGATGTGATATGTTAAACAAGGAGGTTGCTTTCTCTGGAGATTTTAAAGAAAATGATAGATGGATATATTTTTTTGGCTATGGTATTGCCTGGAGGTAAAACAAAAATGATCAAGATTAGTAAGGTTATTACACCTCTAAAATTCTGAATGGGGCAAAATAAAGACCCTATTATGGACTTGCCTTGGAGAACAGGTGAAAGGAAAAATAGAGCTACTCTCTCTGATCATTAGCTGTACTCCTTCTTTAAGAGTCAGTATCCTATAAAAGGAATGGAGGGGCTACCCCCTTAGAAAGTAATTGTGAGGATTTAAATGAGCTCATGTATATAAAATGTCCGGCACAGAGATCAACATGAGTTAGGCTCCATAAATATTAGTTTTCTTTCCTTTGGCCATTTCACATTTTTGCTGATTATTTGCATATCTATGGATATAAGATGAAAATGAAATTTAGCATTGATGTGCAGTATAATGAGGAAATAAATGGAGAAGAGATCTGATCTAATCAAAATGAGTTAGTCATAATCCCTTGTCTTTGAAAAATAATAATATAGTAAAGTCATATTTATATTAAGCTCTTAACTTTTCATATCTGTGACTTTTCTTTTATCCCCTGAATAGCCCCAGGACTTTGGTCAGATAGGTTATTATCATGAGCTTGATGAGAAAATTAGCAGCTGTGATTTGCTGAAGTCATTACTGTTTTGTACCAGACTCTAAATAAATCAAAATAGAGATCCTATGATTGGTAGACTGCCTCTAAGATGGCACCCAATTACCCTTGCCTTTTAGTATTCATGTAGTCCCCTCTCCTTGCGTGGGCTGGGTCCAGTGACTCACTTCTAATAAACAGCTTATGGTGAACGTGATAGCTGTCGCTTCCAGCATAAGGTTATGAAGAGACTGTGGCTTCCACTTGGCCTATCTCTTGCTCTCTCCTTTGCTGTCTCTGAGGGAAACTGCTGCCATGATGTAATTGCACAGAGAGGCCCAAATGGACAGAAACTATCATCTCTGGCCAATACTCACCAAGAACCTTACGCCTGCCTACAGTTACATGGTTAGGCTTAGATGTTCTGAGACCTGCCAATCGCCATGTGAGTGAGCTCACTAGAAGAGGCACTTCTTCCAGCCGAATTTTCAGTTGAGACCAGAGACCAAGAAGACACCTTGACTGCACTGTTGTGATAGATCCTGAACCAGAGGCAGCAGATAAACCACTCCAAATTTCCCGACTCAGAGAAACTGTGAGATAATTCATTTTGTTGATTTAAGCTACTAGGTTTTTGGGTATCACGTTATGCAGAAATAGAATTCTATTACATATAATTTTCAACTCTCTGCATGTCAAACATACAGTCATTATGGTAGCTCTTGGTTATTAACTAACTGTTGAAGCATTGGAGTTTGAATCTTTTGTGGCTTAACTTTGTGACTTTGGCCAAGTTATGCAAACTCTCTGTGTCTCAGATTTCTTATCTATAAAATGGAAATGAGTAGAAATCAGCTATGGGAAGAATAAAAAATAAAATCTACATAAAGTGCTTAGAATTGTGCTGGCCCAGAGATAGTGAGCAATATATGTTATTATCACCATTTGTTCATTCAAGTAAGCAGCACAACTGATACCACAAATAAATGGAGAAAGAAAACTAAGCAAGCATACAAAAATTCAACAATATATCAATTAATGATATTAATGGTGTACAACTACAGAAGAATAAATGCATGGGGTAATGTGACAAGTAAAAAGACCAATCATGAACTAGAAGTTATAAGCCAGGTAAGTTCTGGCATATTTCAATTTGTGTTGATTTCTCTTTGAAAAGATAGTATTTTTCTATTTAATTGTAATATTTGCTAGCTGTTTTAATTTAGAAATCCCTCTGCATAAAAGTTTATGGGTAATTTTTCATCTAATTATATAAATTTTATTATTTTTATAAAGATCTTTTGTTAAACTGTACTTTGATATGCACAAACATACATGTTTATTTGTGAATATATTGAAGTACAAATGGAGACATGTCAAAAGTATTAAAGAGTATATATTTAGAGAAAACTATGTCCAGAAGCAGCTTGATTTATATTGTCCTAAATAAGGAATGGAATGAAAATAGTCAATTTGCTCTTGGCCATCATTTAAGAGATATCACCAAAACCAGAAGTAACCCTTAGTCATAATCACAATACTCTGAGAAGGAAAAATAACGAGTGCTGGGGGTAAAGACTGAGACACAAGATAGGACTTAAAATATCGAAGAAGAATGATTAGATTTAGAAACTAAATCATATATAAAAAATTAGAGGAACACTAAACACTACCATTGCTGTTTTTATTTTTTAGAACATTTAAAAGACATGAATGTAATAAAGATTCTTGTGTAAACATATAAATTAAAAACATGAAGAAAGACAGTACAATAAGCAAATAGAATTTATTAGAATTGCTTTTCATCATTTTCTAGCCTGCAGCAGACCCCTTGACTCCAGTACAATGTGTACATTTTAAAGATCTGTAAGAACACCATGTTTTTGTATTAAGGGAAAAACTCTTGGAGACTTTTTCTTAGAAAAGCTGAAAATAAAAATTACTTTTTATCAAATTTATTATGTAACACTCTATGTTAATATTTATAAAAGATGGTGTTTATAGTTATGATCAAGAAAATGTCTTCTTTTTTTGCATACAGTATCTAAAATAACTTTCCTGATAAAGACTGTCCTAAACTTTAACATTATAAAGACACAATATGGTTAATGCTCCAAATCTGCAAAGTGTATTTTCTAGCTTGTTCCTGGTGGACATGATTTGTGTGTGTGTGCTGCTTTGATAAATAATAAGCCAATTGGTAATGTAGGGGTGTCACACAGATACAGAATGCATTAGAATGCATTCTAAGCCTAATCCTCTTTCTTCCCTTTTCTGTCATTGGCATTTTTAAGTAAAAAAGACAGAATGATATTTCATGATTATTAAATATCATCCAGGGATAAACTTATCTAATGAGATTGCAATTTATGATCATCTACCAAATTGGCTTCCGTGATGGTCCACTCTAATGGAAACCTACTGACTGATCTTAAAACCAAATGCTCATGTGTTCCAATTCCAGGAGCAAGCTTGACTGGAATTTGATGTCTCTGGCATCATGAGTGTCTTTCTTCAAGGGCAGTGAAAATGCAGAGAGGCACTTGCCACAGAAAGCAGAAGTACTGTTTGACAAGTCAGAGCAGAGTAAAAATGAAAGATTTCAGATATGGTAAGGCGTCTGCAGTCGCTAAAGCAAATCTTCCCACAGTGGAGAAGTGAGGCTGCTAGGTGTTCCTCTGTCCTCATCAGATCCCAACTGACTCAACGGATGTGATCTAGCTCTGGGCTTTTCTGATTTTATTTCTATTCTATGTCACACTTACCTGTGATATGTCACCTCTCATCTTCTCTTGCCATTTCCTTTGCCCTCATCTTTTTTTTTTTTTTTCCCCTTCCATGTCTTTAAAATACATATTGGGTTTTAAAAATTAGAAATGTAATATTTGCTTCTTGTAACAAGTCAAACAGCACAAATGTACAAAGTGGAAAGTAAATGATGTCCATTCCCTGGCCAGTGTCATCCCCTAAGGTAACAAATACTAGCGCATTGGAGATACAGCTTTCCTCATTCTACTCTAGTTTTGTACATACAACTTGCGTCTGTACATATATATTTTTTTGTTCTTTAATAAAAAGTTAAATAATACCAAATACTTTGCTTACTAATGAAACTTTCTCCAGGTCAATATGAGCAGTATAATTTATGATTTTTCACAGCTGTGCAATCTTCTAGAGTCTGGATATATTGTATTTTATTCAGGTATTTTCCATACAAAAATAATTCAATATGTTGGCATTACTTTATAACCAAAAACAATGATTACTTCCATACTAGCATATTTATTTCTATAGTATAGGTTCCAAAGCGAGAGTGGCTAAAACACATGCAGTTTGAATTACAATAGATATGCCAGATTAACTTTCAAAAAGATTTAAACAATTCACATTTCCTCCATGAAAGTCTGAGTTCCCAGTTTTTTACACTCTGTGTTGTATTGTATCTTTTTAATATCTTTAATTGTTTGCCATGAATATATTTCATTTTAAAAACTGAAATATCATGTCATCATGACATCACTGAATTTTTCCCTTTTTGAATTTCCTGCTTATATTTTTCTCCAGTTTTTGTTTTTAACATTTGTATTTTGTTTTTGATTCTAGGATTTCTTTGCATATTAAATATCAACTAACCAATTTTCACAAGGCGAGGAAATGTACTGGAAGCCATACTTTCCCCAGAAATTATTTGTCTTTTGATTTTATTTATTCTACTCTTTGTCACAGGTTCATATGTATCTAACTGAATCTCAATGTATTTTTCAGTGGATTTGAATTTTCTATCTTACTTATATTGCTTTCCTTTTTTTTTAATTTGAAGTAAATTTAAAGAAATTAGAATTATTAACCTAGATAAGAAAAGAAATCAAGGATACTAACAGGTTTTGAATTATCACATACATGTCACTTTGATAATTCATATATCTTACATATACTATTTCATACACTTTTCATAAGAACTTTAAGAAGGTAAATTTTTTTCTGTGTTACACATGAGAGAACTACAGCTCAGAAAGATGAAAAGATCACTAAGCAGAGAAACTAGAATGAGGACCCAAACCTGTATGATTCGAAAGCTCATGCATTTCAGCTGCACCCAAAAGTGTTTGTTTCCCAAAAGCACTAACTTGTTGTCAGATACTTAGGTTCTCACCAAATGGCCTGGAGTGAGAAACAAAACATAAGATATTTAAATAATTAGCAAAACAGTAGGCACTGACTTCTCTTTCTAGGTTCTTAACACTGCAAAAGTAACATAACCTATATGACAGAATATTAACCGGTAAATGAAAGTTTCCAAAGCACCTTAAGCCAAAATGAAGTTTCAGAACACAGTGCACATTTTCAAAGACAGTGTCTATCATTTTCAAAGATAGACATTGTAGAGTTCATAGATGGGTCAACCCATTAGGAAGATGTAATACTTAAAAACACACGTGCACCTAACAGAGTCCCAAAACATGTGAAGCAAATTGGCAGAACTGAAGAAAAAAAGAGACAATTCAACAATAATTGTGGGAGATATCAATACCTCAAAGGCAGTATCAACTACGAAGATCAACAAGCAAATAGAAGACTCCACCAAGACCAGAAGCCAACTATGACTAGCAGGTCTCTAAAGAGCATCTATAAAACACTACACCCCCAAACAACAGAACCCCCCCTTTCATATCCGCATGGAACATTCTCCAGCATAGACCCTGGAGAATGTTTTTACCACCAGGTCCCCAACCACCATAAACAAAAAGACTAAATAAATTTAAAAGGATTAAAATCATATAAAATATGTTAGAAATCAATGAGAGGGAAAAAAAGGGAAATCACAAATATGTGTAAATCATATAACATAATTAAATGACCATATATCAAAGAAGAAATCACCAGAGAAATCAGAAAGTACTTTGAAACAAATGAAAATGAAAATATAAACTAATAAAACTTAGGAAATGCAATGAAAGCAATGCCTTAAGATAAATTTGTATCTGTAAATAGTTATATTAAAAAAAGTATCTCAAATCATAACCTAAGCTTCCACCATAACATTCAAAAAGGAAGAGAAAATTAAATCTGAAGAGAGATAATAAAACTTAGAGTGAAAATGAAGAAAACAGAATAGAAAAACAAGGAGAAAAATCAATGAAAAGTTGTTTCTTTGAAAAGATCAACAAAATGGACAAACCTTTTGATAGACTAAGAAAAAAAGATGACAAATTACTAAAATCAGGAATTAAAGAGGTGCATCACTGCCAACCTCACAGAAATAATAAATAAATTAAAAAAAAAACAGTATCAGGGAATATTATAAAATCTGTATGGAAACAAATGAGCTAGCCTAAAAGAAACAGACAAATTTCTAGATAGACATAAACTACCAAAATCAATCATTCATAAAGAAATAGAAAATGTGACTATATCTATAAAAAGCAAAGGGGTTAACCAGTAATTAAAAAAAACTTCGCATAAAAAAAATTCCAGGCCCAGATGGCCTCATTAGTAAACTCTATTGAAATTAAAGAAAATTTAATGTGACTCACAAACGTCCAAAAAAAAAAAAGAAGAAGAAGAAGAAGAAGAAAAAGAAGAGGAAATACTTATACTTTCACAATCATTCCATGAGATCATGTATTATCCTGATACCAAAACTGGACGTAAAACATAAAAAGAAAACTACTGACCAATACTATAATGAATACATATGTAAAAATCCTAAACAAAATACTAGCAAGCTAAACTTATCAACGTATAAAAAGAATTATGCCCTATAACAAAGTGGGATTTATCCCAAGAATGCAAGGTTATTTAATATCCGAAAATCAATTAATGTGACACATTATATTAACAGAATAAAGGAAAAGAAACACATCATCATTCCCATAGAAACAGAAAAGCATTTGACAAAATCAAATATTATTTACGATTAAAACACTCCATACATTTGGAATAAAAAGGGACTTTCTCAACCAGAAAAAGGGAATCTATTAAAAAAAAAAAAAAAAAAAAGAACATAGCTAGCATCACACTTGCTGATGAAAGTCTATATACTTTCCCCCAAGATCAGGTACAAGACAAGGCTGCCTTTCATCACTTCTATTTAACACTGTGCTAAATATTCTAGCAAGGGCAGTCAGGTAAGAAAAAGAAATAAAATGCATCCAGGTAGGAAAGGAAGAAAGAAAATTATTTCTATTTGCCAATGACATGGTCTTAAAAAAAGAAAATCCTTTAAAATGCACAAAATAGAAATAATAAAAGAGTTCTGAAAAGGATGAGGAATGTAAGATCAGTATACAAAAATCATCCGTATTCCGTACCCTGGAAATAATCAGAATATGAAATTAAGAAAATGACTTCCCAGAAAATAACATCAAAAAATATAATGCTTAAGAGAAAGTTTAACAATAACAACAAAAAATTAACATGTGTACTCTAAAAAATGCAAAACATTGTTGAAAGAAATAAAAGAAGTCCTAAATAAACGTAAAGACATTCCATGCTCCTATATCAAAAGAATTAATATTAAGATGACAATATTTCCCCAAATGATCTACAGATTCATTACATCCTTATCAAAATTTCAGTTTCTTTTTCAGCAGAAATTGACAAGGCATTCCTAAAACTCATATGGAAATGAATAGTCAATATAATCTTTAAAAAGAAGAACAAAGTTGGAGGACTCACACTTCCTGATTTCAAAACTGACTGCAGAGTTACAGAAATTAAGACAGTGTGGTCCTGGCATAAGTACAGACGTATAGACTGATGGAACAGAATGAGGTCCAGAAATAAGCTCCTATATTTATGGTCAAATGATTTTTGACAAAGGTGCTATGACAATTCAATATGGTAAAGAATAATCTTTTTGATGAATGGTAGTGAACAACTGGACATCCATATGTAAAAGAATGAAGTTGGACCCTTTCCTTAAGTCATATATAAAAATACCTCAAAATGGATCACAGACCTAAATATAATAGCTAAAAGTATAAACTCTAACAAGAAAATATGAGTATATCTTTATGACCTTGGGTTAGGCAAAGCCTTATATATGACATCAAAAGCACAAGTAACAGAAGAAATAAAGATACATTGGACTTTGTCAAAATCAAACACTTCTGTGCTACAAACAATTATCGTCAAAAAAAGTGAAAAGACAACACACATAATAAAATATTTGCAAATCATATTTCTAATAAAGGATTTGTATTCAGAATATATTAAAAACCCTACAATTAAATTAAAAAAATAACTAAATTAAAAAATGGTCAAAGGATCTGAACAGACATTTCTTCAAAGACAACAAATGTCCAATAAGCAAATGAAAAGATACTCGACACCATGAGCCAGCAAGAAAATGCAAATCAAAAACACACAGGATATCACTTCACATCTACTAGGGTGACTACAATACAAAAAGACAGACAATAAGTGTTGACAAGAATATGAAGAAATTAAAACCTTCATAAATGGCTGATTAGAATGTAAAATGACATAGACCCTTTGGAATATACTTTGGCAGTTCTTAAAAGATGTTAAACCCGGAGTTACCATATGATGCAGCAATTAAACTCCTATGTACAGTCCCAGGAGAAATCATAAAATATGTCCACACAAAAACTTCTATGCAAATGTTCATAGCAGCATTAATCATCATAGCCAAAATGTGGAAAAAACCCAAATTTCCATTTTAAGTGATGAATGGATAAACAAAATGTGGTATATCCATACAATACTTTTTCACAATGAAAAGGAATTAATTATTGAAACATCCTAAAACACAAACTTTGAAAACATTAGATTAAGTGAAAGAAGCCAATTACAAATGGCAACATATTGTATGAGTTTATTTAAATAAAATGTTCAGAATAAGTAAATCTACAGAGGTATAAAGTAGATTAGTTATTGCCTAGGTCTGGGGCAATCAGGAGGAATGGGGAGTGACTGCTAATGTACACAGTACTATTTCTTTTGGGAGTGATGAAATGTTTTGAATTTAGTATGGTGATGATTGTACAATTCTGTGACTATAATCAAAAACTACTGAAGTTTATACATTACAGGAAAAAAAAGGAAATCCTTTAAAACCCTATTAAATGGCTCATAATCTACTCATCCATACTGAGGGTATACAAAAATTTCAGAGCTAGAGATTGGGGAAATTTTCTTTGGTGAGAGCCATCCTGTGAATTCCAGCTCCCTCAATTACAAGATAGTAGCTTTAAGGTGACCACTCTAAGGGCTCATTAACATGTCTCTCCTGAACTTTGGAGGACACGGTTGGCTGGCATCCACAGCAAGTCTGATTAGTGGAAAGAATGAATGGCTGGAAGCCTAGCCACTCCAGTGGTGGAAACAGGAGAGCTTGCTGCTTTGTCTAGTAATCTAAATCCCCAGAGTGTATTCAGGGCAAAGGATGTTTCCCATGGATCAGAGATTAATCATGAGTATAAAGAAGATGCAAGATAGAGTGATCCTAGTGAACAATCTTACCTGGAGGGGCAAACAGACCTCAGTAGAGGAAATGGAAACCTAGGGATGGAAATGAAAGGAAGCTATACCCTATCTCTTCATTCCACAGAATAGACATGTTTGACAAAGGAAATGTAGAGATGTCCTCGGGAATGGAAAAATCACTAGAAAACTTACAGAAATGCCAGTGAAAGTTGTCTTAGTCCATTTGGGCTGCTATAACAAAATACCATAACCTGGGTGCTTCATAAACAGCATTTATTTCACACAGTTCTGGAGGCTGAGAAGTCTAAGACCATGCCACCGGCAGATGCAGCATGTGAGGAAAGCCCATTCCGGCTGGTGCCTTCCACCTGGAACCCCACATGGTGAAAGGGACAAGGGAGCTTTCCTGGGCCTCTTTCATACCAGCACCAATCCCAGTCACCTCCCACAGGCCCTGCCTGCCACTGCAATCATATTGGACATTAGGTTTCGACATACGAATTCTGGAGCTGGGGAGGGGACGTGAACATTCAGACCATAATAATAGATGCATTATCTTAGAACCAGCTGTTACAGTCAAGCTGACAGAGGAGGAAAACATGTGCTTGGCAGACAAACAGGGAAGAAGCTGACTAAACCTCCCTTATCATATGACGTCTTCCTGCCAGCTCTGGTCCCAGACTGCAGGAAGAGAGAAGCTTCAATTTGAAATCAGCTTCAGAGCTTTGATAATTACATAGGACTAGACATTCTAATTATTGAATTGATGGTGTTTTCATGATTTAAAGCCATGACAGAAAGTTCTCAGAGTGACCAGAAAAGTCCTGGACTAAGTTTTCACATAGGAGCGAGAAGAAAAGTAGCCCCACCCAAAGGCAGTGGGAGACACAATTTAAATTATTTGTAACCATATCCCACCAGTCATGCTTCTTTAAGCTCTAAAATGAGAGTAACAATATTCTTTCTTAACTCCCTAGCAAATCATGAGTACTTTTAATTAATGTTATTACTATGACCTCACATTTACCATTGTTGACATATCCTCTAGAACAGCAGTGCTGAACATAATTTCCCCTGTAGATAGGAATACTCTCTATCCTGTCCAATCAAGTTAGCCACCAGCTACGTGTGGTTGGTTGTTGAGCACATGAAATGTGGCTAGAACAACTGAGGCACTTAATTTTTAATTTAATTTATTTTAATTTAATTAATTTAAATGTAAATAGCTACATGTGGCTGGTGGCTATTGTACTGGACAGCTCAGATTCTAGACTGTATAACAAAGAAAAATGACAGCGGTCAGAAAAGTTGATTGTAAACTCAATCCTAAATTCAGCCAACAAGGAAGACTTTTCCAAACCAAATTGTTTCATTAGTGTAAGTGCTGATGCCAGAAAAACCTCAGAAGGAATCACAAACAAGTAGAATTGTAATTCCTACACAGATTAGGATTGTGGGCAACAAGAATAACAAATATATACAGATTAAACTTTGTCAATACTAAAATATATTCAAACTAACTTTTGGACATCTAGTCTGCTTCATTAGCAATGATAATCAATTGCTTGTGGGATTTAAACCAGCCACTTCCTAAAGATGCAAATTGTTAAGCACAATATCTTACCAACAGAAGCTGCACCATCTTATTCTCTATGAATCTTAGACAAAAAAAATATGTGTCCATCTGATTAGAACATTTCAGCATAAATCTCTGAAAGGTTTGGTGTAATTCCTTTGTAATATTGGAGGGGGGGTGTTACAAACCGGTAAAGGCAAGGACATTTACCTGCCTTTGGTAAACTTCCTGACCTACTCTTAAGCCACGAAGAAAGTTCACTTTAGTGAGCAAGGTAGAATCTTGCTCACCAAAAAAGAAAAGAAAAAAGAAGACACTAATGAACTCATCTACAAAACAGAAACAGACTCGCAGACATAGTAAACAATTTTATGGTTACTGGGGGAAAGGGGGTGGGAAGGGATAAACTCGGGAGTTCCAAATTTTTAAATATTAATTACTATATATAAAAATAGATTAAAAAACAAATTTCTTCTGTATAGCACAGGGAACTATATTCAACATCTTGTAGTAACATTTAATGAAAAAGAACATGAAAACAAACATATAGATATGACTGGGACATTATGCTGTATACCAGAAATTGACACATTATAACTGACTATACTTCAATTAAAAAAAAAGAAAGAAAGCTCTGAAGTAAGAAGGCAGAGTCAACAGGCCTCCACGTTGAAGTCTATAGATTGGAGGAAAACACTAGGGAATTAAGTGTTATAATCAAGCCATGTCAGATGTGAGGGGAAATGGTACCAAAAGTTAGGCAATTCTGGCTGTGTTCTCGGTCAACGTCAAGCCAAACAGCTGTGTACTGTGAAATCTACCACCGCTGTCACACTAAAGGTTTATGTCCACTGTGGTATCTTCCATGTAACAGATCTAGGAGTTTTGACTTTATTTTTTATGAGTAATATTTGAAACTGCTTTTGCTCCCTCACCCCCATCTAGGCACCTCTTTCATCATCCTCACCCTACACACATACACACACACAGTTTCCTGTACTGAGTTAGGAGTGCATCCTCTGTTTGGGAATAGGGTAGCTGTAGAGAACTTATAATATTCTACATATGTTCTAAGCTAGAGGCTGCCTTGTTGTATCTAGCCTGAACTTGACTGGATGCCGTGGCAGCAGGTCATAGAATTCAGGAGTGTTCTAAAAAAATGTGAGATTAGGACTTCTTAAGAAGGTAAATGATTGTTACAAATATATATACACACACACACACTCATACATATACACATATTTGTACAGCATATCTAACATTTGTAAAGTGCTTACTATATATGTAGCACTTTATATGAACTGTTACTCATGAAACATCTTTATAAGTGATATGTTAGCTCCAACATACAAGGAAAGCAAGGCTTGCAAGAGATTAAGAAATCGTATGCTCAAGGGGACATAATTATTGATAGAGGTCCTGAGCCATTTATTAAGCACAATGCAATGTGATCTCTGATAGAGAACAGAATTCTTCCTATCAATCACGGTGAAGGGTGGTGCCATCATCTTCCCGGGGTCGTAATGACCTACTGATATATGAAAACAGCCTGCAGCTCTCTATAAATACAGCTTGTATCTAACCTAAATGCTTTTCTCACTCCTGCTTGTTATGAGTATAGAAACAACTGCAGGAGAAGGCATGAACTTGCTTATGTTGCAACTCTGTGAGGTCCTTACTGGAATCTGATCAAGGCAAACTAGTGTTA
>NW_022587801.1:0-53182 GCF_009834535.1 Camelus ferus
AAACTGCAGGAACTTCAAACCGGCACTAGGAAACAGTCTGAGAAACCAGAGTAAAAGTTTCCCCTGCAACCCGTTAACTTTGTACTAGATGAACGAACGTCTCTCCACATGCTCAGTTCTGAGATGAAAGTGAGTGTGAAAGCCGTCCTACATTTAGCTTGTTGAGTAAACAAAGTTTCCTTTCAGTTGCAAACTCCACTCCATACATATATATGGGGAGAACTAGCACCAAATCGGTTATACAGTGAAAACTGCAGAAACATCAAACCGGCACTAGGAAACAGACTGAGAAACCAGAGTAAAACTTTCCCCTACAACCCGATAACTTGGTGCTAGATGAACGAATGTCTCTCCACATGCTCAATTCTGAGAGATAGGTGTGTGTGAAAGCCGTCCTTCACCTAGCTTGTTGGGAACACAGATTCTTTTCAGTTGCAAACTCCACTCCATACATATATATGGCGAGAACAACCACCAAATCTTTTTTACAGTGAAAACTGCAGGAACTTCAATCCGGCACTAGGAAACAGACTGAGAAACCAGAGTAAAACTTTCCCCTACAACCCGCTAAAATTGTGCTATATGAACGAACGTCTCTCCATATGCTCAGTTCTCAGAGAAAAGTGTGTGTGAAAGCCGTCCTTCACTAGCTTTTTGGGAACACAAATATTCTTTTCAGTTGCAAACACCACTCCATACATATATTAGGGGAGGAACTAGCACCAACTCGGTTTTACAGAGAAAACTGCAGGAACTTCAATCCGGCACTAGGAAACAGACTGAGAAACCAGAGTAAAAGTTTCCCCTGCAACCCGTTAACATTGTACTAGATGAACGAACGTCTCTCCACATGCTCATTTCTGAGAGATAATTGAGTGTGAAAGCAGTCCTACACATAGCTTGTTGGGAACACAAAGTTTCTTTTCAGTTGCAAACTTCAGTCCATACATATATGGGGAGAATTAGCACCAACTCGGCTTTACAGTGAAAAATGCAGGAACTTCAAACCGGCACTAGGAAACTGACAGAGAAAACAGAGTTAAACTTTCACATACAACCCGTTGTCTTTGTGCTAGATGAACGAACGTCTCTCCAAATGCTCAGTTCTGAGAGATAAGTGAGTGTGAAAGCCGTCCTTCAGTTAGCTTGTTGGGAACACAAAGTTTCTTTTCAGTTGCAAACTCCACTCCATACATATATATGGCGAGAACAACCACCAAATCTTTTTTACAGTGAAAAGTGCAGGAAATTAAAATCGGCACTATGAAACAGACTGAGGAAACAGAGTAAAACTTTCCCCTGCAAACCGTTAACTTTGTGCTAGATGAACGAACGTCTCTCCACATGCTCAGTTCTGAGAGATAATTGAGTGTGAAAGTCGTAATACACCTAGCTTGTTGGGAAAACAAAATTTCTTTTCATTTGCAATCTCCACTCCATACATATATAAGGGGAGGAACTAGCTCCAACTCGGTTTTACAGTGAAAACTGCAGGAACTTCAAACCGGCACTAGGAAATAGACTGAGAAACCAGAGTAAAAGTTTCCCCTGCAACCCGTTAACTTTGTACTAGATGAACGAACGTTTCTCCACATGCTCAATTCTGAGAGATAAGTGTGTGTGAAAGCCGTCCTTCACCTAGCTTGTTGGGAACACAAAGTTTTTTTCAGTTGCAAACTCCACTCCATATATATAAGTGGAGGAACTAGCTCCAACTCGATTTTACAGGGAAAACTGCAGGAAATTGAAACCGGCACTATGAAACAGTCTGAGAAACCAGAGTAAAAGTTTCCCCTGCAAACCGTTAACTTTGTACTAGATGAACGAACGTCTCTCCACATGCTAAGTTCTGAGAGATAAGTGAGTGTGAAAGTCGTAATACACCTAGCTTGTTGGGAAAACAAAATTTCTTTTCATTTGCAAACTCCACTCCATACATATATAAGGGGAGGAACTAGCACCAAATCTGTTTTACAGTGAAAACTGCAGGAATTTCAAACCGGTACTAGGAAACAGACTGAGAAAACAGAGTAAAACTTTCCCCTGCAAACCGTTAACTTTGTGCTAGATGAACGAACGTCTCTCCACATGCTCAATTCTGAGAGATAAGTGGGTGTGAAAGCCGTCCTTCACCTAGCTTGTTGATAACACAAAGTTTCTTTTCAGTGGCAAACTCCACTCCATACATATGTATGGGGAGAACTAGCACCAACTCGGTTTTACAGTGAAAACTGCAGAAACTTCATACCGGCACTAGGAAACAGACTGAGAAACCAGAGTAAAACTTTCCCCTACAACCCTGTAACTTTGTGCTAGATGAACGAACGTCTCTCCACATGCTCAGTTCTGAGAGATAATTGTGTGTGAAACCCGTCCTTCACCAAGCTTGTTGGGAACACAAAGTTTCTTTTTAGTTGCACACTCCACTCCATACATATATAAGTGGAGAAACTATCTCCAACTCTGTTTACAGGGAAAACTGCAGGAACTTCAAACCGGCACTAGGAAAAGACTGAGAACCAGAGTAATACTTTCCCATACAACCCGTTATCTTTGTGCTAGATGAAACGAACGTCTCTCCACATGCTCAGTTCTGAGAGATATGGTGTGTGTGAAAGCCGTCCTTCTCTTAGCTTGTTGGGAACACAGTTTCTTTGCAGTAGCAAATTCCACTCCATACATATATAAGGGGAGGAACTAGCTCCAACTTGTTTACAGAGAAAACTGCAGGAACTTCAACCGGCACTAGGAAACAGAATGAGAAACCAGAGTAAAAGTTCCCCTGCAACCCGTTAACTTTGTACTAGATGAACGAACGTCACTCCACATGCTCAGTTCTGAGCGATTAATTGTGTGGGAAAGCCCGTCCTTCACCTAGCTGGTTGGGAAAACATAGTTCTTTTCATTTGCAAACTCCACTCCATACATATATATGGGGAGAACATGCACGAACTCTTTTTTACAGTGAAAACTGCAGGAAATTCAAACAGGCAGTAGAAACAACCGACTTAGAACCAGAGTAAAAGTTTCCGCTGCAACCCCGTTCCCTTTGTGCTAGATGAACGAACGTCACTACACATGCTCAGTTCTGAGAGATAACTGTGGCTTGAAAGCCGTCCTTCACATAGCTTGTTGGGAACACAAAGTTTCTTTTCAGTTGCAAACTCCACTCCATACATATATATGGGGAGAGAACTAGCACCAACTCGGTTTTACAGTGAAAACTGCAGGAACTTCACAACCGGCACTAGGAAACAGACTGAGAAACCACAGTAAAAATTTCTCCTGCAACCTGTTAATATTGTACTAGATGAACGAAACGTCTCTCCACATGCTCAGTTCTGAGAGATAAGTGAGTGTGAAAGCCGTCCTACACCTATGTTGTTAGGAACACAAAGTTTCTTTTCAGTTGGAAAACTCCACTCCATACCATATATAAGGGGAGGAACTAGCACCAAATCTTTTTTAACAGTGAAAACTGCAGGAACTTCAATCCGGCACTAGGAAACAGACTGAGAAACCAGAGTAACACTTTCCCTACAACCCCGCTAAAAAATTGTGCTATATGAACGAACGTCTCTCCATATGCTCAGTTCTCAGAGAAAAGTGTGTGTGAAGCCGTCCTTCACCTAGCTTTTTGGGAACACAAATATTCTTTTCAGTTGCAAACACCACTCCATACATATATTAGGGGAGGAACTAGCACCAACTCGGTTTTACAGAGAAAACTGCAGGAACTTCAATCCGGCACTAGGAAACAGACTGAGAAACCAGAGTAAAAGTTTCCCCTGCAACCCGTTAACATTGTACTAGATGACGAACGTCTCTCCACATGCTCATTTCTGAGAGATAATTGAGTGTGAAAGCAGTCCTACACATAGCTTGTTGGGAACACAAAGTTTCTTTTCAGTTGCAAAATTCAGTCCATACATATATATGGGGAGAATTAGCACCAACTCGGCTTTACAGTGAAAAAGGCAGGACTCAATACCGGCACTAGGAAACTGACAGAGAAAACAGAGTAAAACTTTCACTACAACCCGTTACTTGTGCTAGATGAACGAACGTCTCTCAAATGCTCATTCTGAGAGATAAGTGAGTGTGAAAGCCGTCCTTACAAGTTAGCTTGTTGGGAACACAAAGTTTCTTTTCAGTTGCAAACTCCACTCCATACATATATATGGCGAGAACAACCACCAAATCTTTTTTACAGTGAAAGTGCAGGAAATTAAAATCGGCACTATGAAACAGACTGAGGAAACAGAGTAAAACTTTCCCCTGCAAACCGTAACTTTGTGCTAGATGAACGAACGTCTCTCCACCATGCTCAGTTCTGAGAGATAAGTGTGTGCGAAAGCCGTCCTTCACTAGCTTGTTGGGAACACAAAGTTTCTTTTCAGTTGCAAACTCCACTCCATACATGTATAAGGGAGGAACTAGCTCCAACTCGATTTTACAGAGAAAACTGCAAGAACTTCAAACCGGCACTAGGAAACAGACTGAGAAACCAGAGTAAAAGTTTCCCCTGCAACCCGCTAACTTTGTACTAGATGAACGAACGTCTCTCCTCATGCTCAGTCCTGAGAGATAACTGTGTGTGAAAGCCGTCCTTCACCTTGCTTGTTGGGAACAGTTTCTTTTCAGTTGCAAACTCCACTCCATACATATATAAGGGGACGAACTAGCTTCAACTCGGTTTTACAGTGAAAACTGCAGGAACCTCAAACCGGCTCTAGGGAACAGACTGAGAAACCAGAGTAAAAGTTTCTCCTGCAACCCGTTCCGTTTGTGCTAGATGAACGAACGTCTCTCCACATGCTCAGTTCTGAGAGAAAATTGTGTGTGAAAGCCGAACTTAACCTAGCTTTTTGGGAACACAAAGTTTCTTTTCATTTGCAAACTCCACTCCATACATATATATGGGGAGAACTAGCACCAACACGGTTTTACAGTGAAAACTGCAGAAATTTCAAACCGGCACTAGGAAACAGACTGACAAAACAGAGTAAAACTTTCCCCTACAACCCGTTAACTTTGTGCTAGATGAACGAACGTCTCTCCACATGCTCAGTTCTGAGAGATAATTGTGTGTGAAAGCCGTCCTTCACCAAGTTTGTTGGGAACACAAAGTTTCTTTTTAGTTGCACACTCCACTCCATACATATATAAGTGGAGGAACTATCTCCAACTCTGTTTTACAGGGAAACTGCAGGAAATTCAAACCGGCACTAGGAAACAGACTGAGAACCCAGAGTAAAACTTTCCCATACAACCCGTTATTTTGTGCTAGATGAACGAACGTCTATCCACATGCTCTGTTCTGAGAGATATGTGTGTGTGAAAGCCGTCCTTCTCTTAGCTTTTTGGGAACACAGTTTCTTTCAGTTGCAAATTCCACTCCATACATATATAATGGGAGGAACTAGCTCCAACTTGTTTTACAGAGAAAACTGCAGGAACTTCAAACCGGCACTAGGAAACAGAATGAGAAACCAGAGTAAAAGTTTCCCCTGCAACCCGTTAACTTTGTCTAGATGAACGAACGTCACTCCACATGTTCAGTTCTGAGAGATAAGTGTGTGTGAAAGCCGTCCTTCACCTAGCTTTTTGGGAACACAAAGTTTCTTTTCAGTTTCCAACTCCAATCCATACATATATATGTGGAGAACTAGCACCAACTCGGTATTACAGTGAAAACTGCAGGAACTTCAAACCGGCACTAGGAAACAGACTGAGAAACCAGAGTAAAACTTTCCCCTGCAACCCGTTAACTTTGTGTAGATGAACGAACGTCTCTCCACATGCTCAGTTCTGAGATATAAGTGTGTGTGAAAGCCGTCCCTCACCTAGCTTGTTGGGAACACAAAGTTTCTTTTCAGTTGCAAACACCACTCCATACATATATAAGGGAAGGAACTAGCTTCAACTCGGTTTTACACTGAAAACTGCAGGAAATTCAAACGGGCACTAGGAAACAGACTGAGAAACCAGAGTAAAAGTTTCTACTGCAACCCGTTCCCTTTGTGCTAGATGAACGAACTTCACACCACATGCTAAGTCCGGAGAGATAACTGTGTGTGAAAGCCGTCCTTAACCTAGCTTGTTGGGAACAGTTTCTTTTCAGTTGCAAACTCCACTCCATACATATATAAGGGGAGGAACAAGCTTCAACTCGGTTTTACAGTGAAAACTGCAGGAACCTCAAACCGGCACTAGGGAACAGACTGAGAAACCAGAGTAAAAGTTTCTCCTGCAACCCGTTCCGTTTGTGCTAGATGAACGAACGTCTCTCCACATGCTCAGTTTTGAGAGAAAATTGTGTGTGAAAGCCGAACTTCACCTAGCTTTTTGGGAACACAAAGTTTCTTTTCAGTTGCAAACTCCTCTCCATACATATATAAGGGTAGGAACTAGCTTCAACTCGGTTTTACAGTGAAAACTGCAGGAACCTCAAAGCGGCACTAGGAAACAGACTGAGAAAACAGAGTAAAAGTTTCTCCTGCAACCCGTTCCTTTTGTGCTAGATGAACGAACGTCTCCCCTCATGCTCAGTTCTGAGAGAAAATTGTGTGTGAAAGCCGTCCTTCACCTAGCTTTTTCGGAATACAAAGATTCTTTTCATTTGCAAACTCCAGTCCATATATACATAAGGAGAGGAATTAGCACCAACACGGTTTTACAAAGAAATACTGAAGGAACTTCAAACCGCCACTAGGAAACAGTCTGAAAAACCAGAGTAAAAGTTTCCTCTGCAACCCGTTATTTTTTTAATAGATGAACGAACGTCTCTCCACATGCTCAGTTCTTAGAGATAAGTGTGTGTGAAAGCCGCCCTACACATAGCTTGTTGGGAACACAAAGTTTCTTTTCATTTGCAAACTCCACTCCGTACATATATATGGGGAGAAAAGCACCAACTCGGCTTTACATTGAAAACTGCAGGAACTTCAAACCGGCACTAGGAAACAGACTGAGAAACCAGAGTAAAACTTTCCCATACAACCCGTTATCTTTGTGTTAGATGAACGAACGTCTCTCCACATGCTCAGTTCTGAGAGATAAGTGTGTGTGAAAGCCGTCCTTCACCTAGCTTTTTGGGAACACAGTTTGTTTCTGTTGCAAACGCCACTCCATACATATATAAGGGGAGGAACTAACTCCAACTGGTTTTACAGAGAAAACTGCAGGAACTTCAAACCGGCACTAGGAAACAGACTGAGAAACCAGAGTAAAAGTTTCGCCTGCAACCCGTTAACTTTTTACTAGATGAACGAACGTCTCTCCACATGCTCAGTTCTGAGAGAAAAGTGAGTGTGAATGCCGTCCTACACCTAGCTTGTTAGGAACACAAAGTTTCTTTTCAGTTGCAAACTCCAATCCATACATATATTTGGGGAGAAATAGCACCAAATCGGCATTAGAGTGAAAACTGCAGGAACTTCAAGCCGGCACTAGGAAACAGATTGAGAAACCAGAGTAAAACTTTCCTTTACAACCCGCTAACTTTGTGCTCTATGAACGAATATCTCTCCACATGCTCAGTTCTGAGAGATAAGTGTGTGTGAAAGCCGTACTTCACCTCGCTTGTTGGGAACACAAAGTTTCTTTTCAGTTGCTAACTCCACTCCATACATATATAAGGGGAGGAACAAGCATCAACTCGGTTTTACAGTGAAAAATGCAGGAACTTCAAACCGGTACTAGGAAACAGACTGAGAAACCAGAGTAAAATTTTCCCCTGCAACCCGTTAAATTTAAACTAGATGAACGAACGTCTCTCCACATTCTCAGTTCTGAGAGATATGTGTGTGTGAAAGCCGCCCTTCACTTAGCTTGTTGGGAACACAAATTTTTTTTCAGTTACAAACTCCACTCCATACATTTATAAGTGGAGGAACTAGCTCCAAATCGATTTTACAGAGAAAACTGCAGGAACTTCAAACCGGCACTAGGAAACAGTCTGAGAAACCAGACTAAAAGTTTCCCCTGCAACACGTTAACTTTGTACTTGATGAACGAACGTCTCTCCACATGCTCATTTCTGAGAGATAATTGAGTGTGAAAGCCGTCCTACACATAGCTTGTTGGGAACACAAAGTTTCTTTTCAGTTGCAAACTTCACTCCATACATATATATGGGGAGAATTAGCACCAACTCGGCTTTACAGTGAAAAATGCAGGAAATTCAAACCTGCACTAGGAAACTGACTGAGAAACCAGAGTAATACATTCCTCATACAACCCGTTATCTTTGTGCTAGATGAACGAACGTCTCTCCAAATGCTCAGTTCTGAGAGATAAGTGAGTGTGAAAGCCGTCCTTCAGTTAGCTTGTTGGGAACACAAAGTGTCTTTTCAGTTGCAAACTCCACTCCATTCATATATATGGCGAGAAAAACCACCAAACCTTTTTTACAGTGAAAAGTGCAGGAAATTCAATTCGGCACTAGGAAACAGACTGAGAAAACAGAGTAAAACTTTCCCCTGCAAACCGTTAACTTTGTGCTAGATGAACGAACGTCTCTCCACATGCTCAGTTCTGAGAGATAATTGTGTGTGAAAGCCGTCCTTCACTTAGCTTGTTGGGAACACAAAGTTTCTTTTCAGTTGCAAACTCCACTCCATACATATATAAGTGGAGGAACTAGCTCCAACACGATTTTACAGAGAAAACTGCAAGAATTTCAAACCGGCACTAGGAAACAGACTGAGAAACCAGAGTAAAAGTTTCCCCTGCAACCCGTTAACTTTGTACTAGATGAACGAACGTCTCTCCTCATGCTCAGTTCTGAGAGAAAAGTGAGTGTGAAAGCCGTCCTACACTTAGCTTGTTGGGAAAACAAAGTTTCTTTTCAGTTGCAAACTCCACTCCATACATATATATGGGGAGAACTAGCACCAAATCGGTTTTACAGTGAAAACTGCAGAAACTTCAAACCGGCACTAGGAAACAGACTGAGAAACCAGAGTAAAACTTTCCCCTACAACCCGTTAACTTTTTGCTAGATGAACGAACGTCTCTCCACATGCTCAATTCTGAGAGATAGGTGTGTGTGAAAGCCGTACTTCACCTAGCTTGTAGGGAACACAGTTTCTTTTCAGTTGCAAACTCCACTCCATACATATATATGGCGAGAACAACCACCAAATCTTTTTTACAGTGAAAACTGCAGGAACTTCAAACCGGCACTAGGAAACAGACTGAGAAACCAGAGTAAAACTTTCCCCTGCAACCCGCTAAATTTGTGCTATATGAACGAACGTCTCTCCACATGCTCAGTTCTCAGAGAAAATTGTGTGTGAAAGCCGTCCTTCACCTAGCTTTTTGGGAACACAAAGATTCTTTTCATTTGCAAACTCCAGTCCATATATATATAAGGAGAGGAAGTATCACCAACTCGGTTTTACAGAGAAAACTGAAGGAACTTCAAACCGGCACTAGGAAACAGTCTGAAAAACCAGAGTAAAAGTTTCCTCTGCAACCCGTTATTTTGGTAATAGGTGAACGAACGTCTCTCCACATGCTCAGTTCTTAGAGAAAAGTGTGTGTGAAAGCCGTCCTACACATAGCTTGTTGGGAACACAAAGATTCTTTTCATTTGCAAATCCACTCCGTACATATATATGGGGAGAAAAGCACCAACACGGCTTTACAGTGAAAACTGCAGGAACTTCAAACCGGCACTAGGAAACAGACTGAGAAACCAGAGTAAAACTTTCCCATACAACCCGTTATCTTTGTGTTAGATGAACGAACGTCTCTCCACATGCTCAGTTCTGAGAGATAAGTGTGTGTGAAAGCCGTCCTTCACCTCGCTTGTTGGGAAAACAAAGTTTCTTTTCAGTTGCAAACTCCACTCCATACATATATAAGGGGAGGAACTAGCACCAACTCGGTTTTACAGTGAAACTGCAGGAATTTCAAACCGGTACTAGGAAACAGACTGAGAAACCAGAGTAAAATTTTCCCCTGCAACCCGTTAAATTTAAACTAGATGAAAGAATGTCTCTCCACATTCTCATTTCTGAGGGATATGTGTGTGTGAAAGCCGCCCTTCACTTAGCTTGTTGGGAACACAAAGTTTTTTTCCAGTTACAAACTCCACTCCATACATTTATAAGTGAAGGAACTAGCTCCAACTCGATTTTACAGAGAAAACTGCAGGAACTTCAAACCGGCACTAGGAAACAGTCTGAGAAACCAGAGTAAAAGTTTCCCCTGCAACCCGTTAACTTTGTACTAGATGAACGAACGTCTCTCCACATGCTCAGTTCTGAGATGAAAGTGAGTGTGAAAGCCGTCCTACATTTAGCTTGTTGAGTAAACAAAGTTTCCTTTCAGTTGCAAACTCCACTCCATACATATATATGGGGAGAATCTAGCACCAAATCGGTTATACAGTGAAAACTGCAGAAACATCAAACCGGCACTAGGAAACAGACTGAGAAACCAGAGTAAAACTTTCCCCTACAACCCGATAACTTGGTGCTAGATGAACGAATGTCTCTCCACATGCTCAATTCTGAGAGATAGGTGTGTGTGAAAGCCGTCCTTCACCTAGCTTGTTGGGAACACAGATTCTTTTCAGTTGCAAACTCCACTCCATACATATATATGGCGAGAACAACCACCAAATCTTTTTTACAGTGAAAACTGCAGGAACTTCAATCCGGCACTAGGAAACAGACTGAGAAACCAGAGTAAAACTTTCCCCTACAACCCGCTAAAATTGTGCTATATGAACGAACGTCTCTCCATATGCTCAGTTCTCAGAGAAAAGTGTGTGTGAAAGCCGTCCTTCAACTAGCTTTTTGGGAACACAAATATTCTTTTCAGTTGCAAACACCACTCCATACATATATTAGGGGAGGAACTAGCACCAACTCGGTTTTACAGAGAAAACTGCAGGAACTTCAATCCGGCACTAGGAAACAGACTGAGAAACCAGAGTAAAAGTTTCCCCTGCAACCCGTTAACATTGTACTAGATGAACGAACGTCTCTCCACATGCTCATTTCTGAGAGATAATTGAGTGTGAAAGCAGTCCTACACATAGCTTGTTGGGAACACAAAGTTTCTTTTCAGTTGCAAACTTCAGTCCATACATATATATGGGGAGAATTAGCACCAACTCGGCTTTACAGTGAAAAATGCAGGAACTTCAAACCGGCACTAGGAAACTGACAGAGAAAACAGAGTTAAACTTTCACATACAACCCGTTGTCTTTGTGCTAGATGAACGAACGTCTCTCCAAATGCTCAGTTCTGAGAGATAAGTGAGTGTGAAAGCCGTCCTTCAGTTAGCTTGTTGGGAACACAAAGTTTCTTTTCAGTTGCAAACTCCACTCCATACATATATATGGCGAGAACAACCACCAAATCTTTTTTACAGTGAAAAGTGCAGGAAATTAAAATCGGCACTATGAAACAGACTGAGGAAACAGAGTAAAACTTTCCCCTGCAAACCGTTAACTTTGTGCTAGATGAACGAACGTCTCTCCACATGCTCAGTTCTGAGAGATAATTGAGTGTGAAAGTCGTAATACACCTAGCTTGTTGGGAAAACAAAATTTCTTTTCATTTGCAATCTCCACTCCATACATATATAAGGGGAGGAACTAGCTCCAACTCGGTTTTACAGTGAAAACTGCAGGAACTTCAAACCGGCACTAGGAAATAGACTGAGAAACCAGAGTAAAAGTTTCCCCTGCAACCCGTTAACTTTGTACTAGATGAACGAACGTTTCTCCACATGCTCAATTCTGAGAGATAAGTGTGTGTGAAAGCCGTCCTTCACCTAGCTTGTTGGGAACACAAAGTTTCTTTTCAGTTGCAAACTCCACTCCATATATATATAAGTGGAGGAACTAGCTCCAACTCGATTTTACAGGGAAAACTGCAGGAAATTGAAACCGGCACTATGAAACAGTCTGAGAAACCAGAGTAAAAGTTTCCCCTGCAAACCGTTAACTTTGTACTAGATGAACGAACGTCTCTCCACATGCTAAGTTCTGAGAGATAAGTGAGTGTGAAAGTCGTAATACACCTAGCTTGTTGGGAAAACAAAATTTCTTTTCATTTGCAAACTCCACTCCATACATATATAAGGGGAGGAACTAGCACCAAATCTGTTTTACAGTGAAAACTGCAGGAATTTCAAACCGGTACTAGGAAACAGACTGAGAAAACAGAGTAAAACTTTCCCCTGCAAACCGTTAACTTTGTGCTAGATGAACGAACGTCTCTCCACATGCTCAATTCTGAGAGATAAGTGGGTGTGAAAGCCGTCCTTCACCTAGCTTGTTGATAACACAAAGTTTCTTTTCAGTGGCAAACTCCACTCCATACATATGTATGGGGAGAACTAGCACCAACTCGGTTTTACAGTGAAAACTGCAGAAACTTCATACCGGCACTAGGAAACAGACTGAGAAACCAGAGTAAAACTTTCCCCTACAACCCTGTAACTTTGTGCTAGATGAACGAACGTCTCTCCACATGCTCAGTTCTGAGAGATAATTGTGTGTGAAACCCGTCCTTCACCAAGCTTGTTGGGAACACAAAGTTTCTTTTTAGTTGCACACTCCACTCCATACATATATAAGTGGAGAAACTATCTCCAACTCTGTTTTACAGGGAAAACTGCAGGAACTTCAAACCGGCACTAGGAAAAGACTGAGAACCCAGAGTAATACTTTCCCATACAACCCGTTATCTTTGTGCTAGATGAACGAACGTCTCTCCACATGCTCAGTTCTGAGAGATATGTGTGTGTGAAAGCCGTCCTTCTCTTAGCTTGTTGGGAACACAGTTTCTTTCAGTAGCAAATTCCACTCCATACATATATAAGGGGAGGAACTAGCTCCAACTTGTTTTACAGAGAAAACTGCAGGAACTTCAAACCGGCACTAGGAAACAGAATGAGAAACCAGAGTAAAAGTTTCCCCTGCAACCCGTTAACTTTGTACTAGATGAACGAACGTCACTCCACATGCTCAGTTCTGAGCGATAATTGTGTGTGAAAGCCGTCCTTCACCTAGCTTGTTGGGAAAACATAGTTTCTTTTCATTTGCAAACTCCACTCCATACATATATATGGGGAGAACATGCACGAACTCTTTTTTACAGTGAAAACTGCAGGAAATTCAAACAGGCAGTAGAAAACCGACTTAGAACCCAGAGTAAAAGTTTCCGCTGCAACCCGTTCCCTTTGTGCTAGATGAACGAACGTCACTACACATGCTCAGTTCTGAGAGATAACTGTGCTTGAAAGCCGTCCTTCACATAGCTTGTTGGGAACACAAAGTTTCTTTTCAGTTGCAAACTCCACTCCATACATATATATGGGGAGAACTAGCACCAACTCGGATTTACAGTGAAAACTGCAGGAACTTCAAACCGGCACTAGGAAACAGACTGAGAAACCACAGTAAAAATTTCTCCTGCAACCTGTTAATATTGTACTAGATGAACGAACGTCTCTCCACATGCTCAGTTCTGAGAGATAAGTGAGTGTGAAAGCCGTCCTACACCTATGTTGTTAGGAACACAAAGTTTCTTTTCAGTTGGAAACTCCACTCCATACATATATAAGGGGAGGAACTAGCACCAAATCTGTTTTACAGTGAAAACTGCAGGAACTTCAAACTGGCACTAGGAAACAGACTGAGAAACCAGAGTAAAACTTTCCCCTACAACCCGATAACTTGGTGCTAGATGAACGAATGTCTCTCCACATGCTCAATTCTGAGAGATAGGTGTGTGTGAAAGCCGTCCTTCACCTAGCTTGTTGGGAACACAGATTCTTTTCAGTTGCAAACTCCACTCCATACATATATATGGCGAGAACAACCACCAAATCTTTTTTACAGTGAAAACTGCAGGAACTTCAATCCGGCACTAGGAAACAGACTGAGAAACCAGAGTAAAACTTTCCCCTACAACCCGCTAAAATTGTGCTATATGAACGAACGTCTCTCCATATGCTCAGTTCTCAGAGAAAAGTGTGTGTGAAAGCCGTCCTTCACCTAGCTTTTTGGGAACACAAATATTCTTTTCAGTTGCAAACACCACTCCATACATATATTAGGGGAGGAACTAGCACCAACTCGGTTTTACAGAGAAAACTGCAGGAACTTCAATCCGGCACTAGGAAACAGACTGAGAAACCAGAGTAAAAGTTTCCCCTGCAACCCGTTAACATTGTACTAGATGAACGAACGTCTCTCCACATGCTCATTTCTGAGAGATAATTGAGTGTGAAAGCAGTCCTACACATAGCTTGTTGGGAACACAAAGTTTCTTTTCAGTTGCAAATTTCAGTCCATACATATATATGGGGAGAATTAGCACCAACTCGGCTTTACAGTGAAAAATGCAGGAACTTCATACCGGCACTAGGAAACTGACAGAGAAAACAGAGTAAAACTTTCACATACAACCCGTTGTCTTTGTGCTAGATGAACGAACGTCTCTCCAAATGCTCAGTTCTGAGAGATAAGTGAGTGTGAAAGCCGTCCTTCAGTTAGCTTGTTGGGAACACAAAGTTTCTTTTCAGTTGCAAACTCCACTCCATACATATATATGGCGAGAACAACCACCAAATCTTTTTTACAGTGAAAAGTGCAGGAAATTAAAATCGGCACTATGAAACAGACTGAGGAAACAGAGTAAAACTTTCCCCTGCAAACCGTTAACTTTGTGCTAGATGAACGAACGTCTCTCCACATGCTCAGTTCTGAGAGATAAGTGTGTGCGAAAGCCGTCCTTCACTTAGCTTGTTGGGAACACAAAGTTTCTTTTCAGTTGCAAACTCCACTCCATACATGTATAAGTGGAGGAACTAGCTCCAACTCGATTTTACAGAGAAAACTGCAAGAACTTCAAACCGGCACTAGGAAACAGACTGAGAAACCAGAGTAAAAGTTTCCCCTGCAACCCGCTAACTTTGTACTAGATGAACGAACGTCTCTCCTCATGCTCAGTCCTGAGAGATAACTGTGTGTGAAAGCCGTCCTTCACCTTGCTTGTTGGGAACAGTTTCTTTTCAGTTGCAAACTCCACTCCATACATATATAAGGGGACGAACTAGCTTCAACTCGGTTTTACAGTGAAAACTGCAGGAACCTCAAACCGGCTCTAGGGAACAGACTGAGAAACCAGAGTAAAAGTTTCTCCTGCAACCCGTTCCGTTTGTGCTAGATGAACGAACGTCTCTCCACATGCTCAGTTCTGAGAGAAAATTGTGTGTGAAAGCCGAACTTAACCTAGCTTTTTGGGAACACAAAGTTTCTTTTCATTTGCAAACTCCACTCCATACATATATATGGGGAGAACTAGCACCAACACGGTTTTACAGTGAAAACTGCAGAAATTTCAAACCGGCACTAGGAAACAGACTGACAAAACAGAGTAAAACTTTCCCCTACAACCCGTTAACTTTGTGCTAGATGAACGAACGTCTCTCCACATGCTCAGTTCTGAGAGATAATTGTGTGTGAAAGCCGTCCTTCACCAAGTTTGTTGGGAACACAAAGTTTCTTTTTAGTTGCACACTCCACTCCATACATATATAAGTGGAGGAACTATCTCCAACTCTGTTTTACAGGGAAAACTGCAGGAAATTCAAACCGGCACTAGGAAACAGACTGAGAACCCAGAGTAAAACTTTCCCATACAACCCGTTATTTTGTGCTAGATGAACGAACGTCTATCCACATGCTCTGTTCTGAGAGATATGTGTGTGTGAAAGCCGTCCTTCTCTTAGCTTTTTGGGAACACAGTTTCTTTCAGTTGCAAATTCCACTCCATACATATATAATGGGAGGAACTAGCTCCAACTTGTTTTACAGAGAAAACTGCAGGAACTTCAAACCGGCACTAGGAAACAGAATGAGAAACCAGAGTAAAAGTTTCCCCTGCAACCCGTTAACTTTGTCTAGATGAACGAACGTCACTCCACATGTTCAGTTCTGAGAGATAAGTGTGTGTGAAAGCCGTCCTTCACCTAGCTTTTTGGGAACACAAAGTTTCTTTTCAGTTTCCAACTCCAATCCATACATATATATGTGGAGAACTAGCACCAACTCGGTATTACAGTGAAAACTGCAGGAACTTCAAACCGGCACTAGGAAACAGACTGAGAAACCAGAGTAAAACTTTCCCCTGCAACCCGTTAACTTTGTGTAGATGAACGAACGTCTCTCCACATGCTCAGTTCTGAGATATAATTGTGTGTGAAAGCCGTCCCTCACCTAGCTTGTTGGGAACACAAAGTTTCTTTTCAGTTGCAAACACCACTCCATACATATATAAGGGAAGGAACTAGCTTCAACTCGGTTTTACACTGAAAACTGCAGGAAATTCAAACGGGCACTAGGAAACAGACTGAGAAACCAGAGTAAAAGTTTCTACTGCAACCCGTTCCCTTTGTGCTAGATGAACGAACTTCACACCACATGCTAAGTCCGGAGAGATAACTGTGTGTGAAAGCCGTCCTTAACCTAGCTTGTTGGGAAGAGTTTCTTTTCAGTTGCAAACTCCACTCCATACATATATAAGGGGAGGAACAAGCTTCAACTCGGTTTTACAGTGAAAACTGCAGGAACCTCAAACCGGCACTAGGGAACAGACTGAGAAACCAGAGTAAAAGTTTCTCCTGCAACCCGTTCCGTTTGTGCTAGATGAACGAACGTCTCTCCACATGCTCAGTTTTGAGAGAAAATTGTGTGTGAAAGCCGAACTTCACCTAGCTTTTTGGGAACACAAAGTTTCTTTTCAGTTGCAAACTCCTCTCCATACATATATAAGGGTAGGAACTAGCTTCAACTCGGTTTTACAGTGAAAACTGCAGGAACCTCAAAGCGGCACTAGGAAACAGACTGAGAAAACAGAGTAAAAGTTTCTCCTGCAACCCGTTCCTTTTGTGCTAGATGAACGAACGTCTCCCCTCATGCTCAGTTCTGAGAGAAAATTGTGTGTGAAAGCCGTCCTTCACCTAGCTTTTTCGGAATACAAAGATTCTTTTCATTTGCAAACTCCAGTCCATATATACATAAGGAGAGGAATTAGCACCAACACGGTTTTACAAAGAAAACTGAAGGAACTTCAAACCGCCACTAGGAAACAGTCTGAAAAACCAGAGTAAAAGTTTCCTCTGCAACCCGTTATTTTTTTAATAGATGAACGAACGTCTCTCCACATGCTCAGTTCTTAGAGATAAGTGTGTGTGAAAGCCGCCCTACACATAGCTTGTTGGGAACACAAAGTTTCTTTTCATTTGCAAACTCCACTCCGTACATATATATGGGGAGAAAAGCACCAACTCGGCTTAACATTGAAAACTGCAGGAACTTCAAACCGGCACTAGGAAACAGACTGAGAAACCAGAGTAAAACTTTCCCATACAACCCGTTATCTTTGTGTTAGATGAACGAACGTCTCTCCACATGCTCAGTTCTGAGAGATAAGTGTGTGTGAAAGCCGTCCTTCACCTAGCTTTTTGGGAACACAGTTTGTTTCTGTTGCAAACGCCACTCCATACATATATAAGGGGAGGAACTAACTCCAACTGGTTTTACAGAGAAAACTGCAGGAACTTCAAACCGGCACTAGGAAACAGACTGAGAAACCAGAGTAAAAGTTTCGCCTGCAACCCGTTAACTTTTTACTAGATGAACGAACGTCTCTCCACATGCTCAGTTCTGAGAGAAAAGTGAGTGTGAATGCCGTCCTACACCTAGCTTGTTAGGAACACAAAGTTTCTTTTCAGTTGCAAACTCCAATCCATACATATATTTGGGGAGAAATAGCACCAAATCGGCATTAGAGTGAAAACTGCAGGAACTTCAAGCCGGCACTAGGAAACAGATTGAGAAACCAGAGTAAAACTTTCCTTTACAACCCGCTAACTTTGTGCTCTATGAACGAATATCTCTCCACATGCTCAGTTCTGAGAGATAAGTGTGTGTGAAAGCCGTACTTCACCTCGCTTGTTGGGAACACAAAGTTTCTTTTCAGTTGCTAACTCCCACTCCATACATATATAAGGGGAGGAACAAGCATCAACTCGGTTTTACAGTGAAAAATGCAGGAACTTCAAACCGGTACTAGGAAACAGACTGAGAAACCAGAGTAAAATTTTCCCCTGCAACCCGTTAAATTTAAACTAGATGAACGAACGTCTCTCCACATTCTCAGTTCTGAGAGATATGTGTGTGTGAAAGCCGCCCTTCACTTAGCTTGTTGGGAACACAAATTTTTTTTCAGTTACAAACTCCACTCCATACATTTATAAGTGGAGGAACTAGCTCCAAATCGATTTTACAGAGAAAACTGCAGGAACTTCAAACCGGCACTAGGAAACAGTCTGAGAAACCAGACTAAAAGTTTCCCCTGCAACACGTTAACTTTGTACTTGATGAACGAACGTCTCTCCACATGCTCATTTCTGAGAGATAATTGAGTGTGAAAGCCGTCCTACACATAGCTTGTTGGGAACACAAAGTTTCTTTTCAGTTGCAAACTTCACTCCATACATATATATGGGGAGAATTAGCACCAACTCGGCTTTACAGTGAAAAATGCAGGAAATTCAAACCTGCACTAGGAAACTGACTGAGAAACCAGAGTAATACATTCCTCATACAACCCGTTATCTTTGTGCTAGATGAACGAACGTCTCTCCAAATGCTCAGTTCTGAGAGATAAGTGAGTGTGAAAGCCGTCCTTCAGTTAGCTTGTTGGGAACACAAAGTGTCTTTTCAGTTGCAAACTCCACTCCATTCATATATATGGCGAGAAAAACCACCAAACCTTTTTTACAGTGAAAAGTGCAGGAAATTCAATTCGGCACTAGGAAACAGACTGAGAAAACAGAGTAAAACTTTCCCCTGCAAACCGTTAACTTTGTGCTAGATGAACGAACGTCTCTCCACATGCTCAGTTCTGAGAGATAATTGTGTGTGAAAGCCGTCCTTCACTTAGCTTGTTGGGAACACAAAGTTTCTTTTCAGTTGCAAACTCCACTCCATACATATATAAGTGGAGGAACTAGCTCCAACACGATTTTACAGAGAAAACTGCAAGAATTTCAAACCGGCACTAGGAAACAGACTGAGAAACCAGAGTAAAAGTTTCCCCTGCAACCCGTTAACTTTGTACTAGATGAACGAACGTCTCTCCTCATGCTCAGTTCTGAGAGAAAATTGAGTGTGAAAGCCGTCCTACACTTAGCTTGTTGGGAAAACAAAGTTTCTTTTCAGTTGCAAACTCCACTCCATAAATATATATGGGGAGAACTAGCACCAAATCGGTTTTACAGTGAAAACTGCAGAAACTTCAAACCGGCACTAGGAAACAGACTGAGAAACCAGAGTAAAACTTTCCCCTACAACCCGTTAACTTTTTGCTAGATGAACGAACGTCTCTCCACATGCTCAATTCTGAGAGATAGGTGTGTGTGAAAGCCGTACTTCACCTAGCTTGTAGGGAACACAGTTTCTTTTCAGTTGCAAACTCCACTCCATACATATATATGGCGAGAACAACCACCAAATCTTTTTTACAGTGAAAACTGCAGGAACTTCAAACCGGCACTAGGAAACAGACTGAGAAACCAGAGTAAAACTTTCCCCTGCAACCCGCTAAATTTGTGCTATATGAACGAACGTCTCTCCACATGCTCAGTTCTCAGAGAAAATTGTGTGTGAAAGCCGTCCTTCACCTAGCTTTTTGGGAACACAAAGATTCTTTTCATTTGCAAACTCCAGTCCATATATATATAAGGAGAGGAAGTATCACCAACTCGGTTTTACAGAGAAAACTGAAGGAACTTCAAACCGGCACTAGGAAACAGTCTGAAAAACCAGAGTAAAAGTTTCCTCTGCAACCCGTTATTTTGGTAATAGGTGAACGAACGTCTCTCCACATGCTCAGTTCTTAGAGAAAAGTGTGTGTGAAAGCCGTCCTACACATAGCTTGTTGGGAACACAAAGATTCTTTTCATTTGCAAAATCCACTCCGTACATATATATGGGGAGAAAAGCACCAACACGGCTTTACAGTGAAAACTGCAGGAACTTCAAACCGGCACTAGGAAACAGACTGAGAAACCAGAGTAAAACTTTCCCATACAACCCGTTATCTTTGTGTTAGATGAACGAACGTCTCTCCACATGCTCAGTTCTGAGAGATAAGTGTGTGTGAAAGCCGTCCTTCACCTCACTTGTTGGGAAAACAAAGTTTCTTTTCAGTTGCAAACTCCACTCCATACATATATAAGGGGAGGAACTAGCACCAACTCGGTTTTACAGTGAAAACTGCAGGAATTTCAAACCGGTACTAGGAAACAGACTGAGAAACCAGAGTAAAATTTTCCCCTGCAACCCGTTAAATTTAAACTAGATGAAAGAATGTCTCTCCACATTCTCATTTCTGAGGGATATGTGTGTGTGAAAGCCGCCCTTCACTTAGCTTGTTGGGAACACAAAGTTTTTTCCAGTTACAAACTCCACTCCATACATTTATAAGTGAAGGAACTAGCTCCAACTCGATTTTACAGAGAAAACTGCAGGAACTTCAAACCGGCACTAGGAAACAGTCTGAGAAACCAGAGTAAAAGTTTCCCCTGCAACCCGTTAACTTTGTACTAGATGAACGAACGTCTCTCCACATGCTCAGTTCTGAGATGAAAGTGAGTGTGAAAGCCGTCCTACATTTAGCTTGTTGAGTAAACAAAGTTTCCTTTCAGTTGCAAACTCCACTCCATACATATATATGGGGAGAACTAGCACCAAATCGGTTATACAGTGAAAACTGCAGAAACATCAAACCGGCACTAGGAAACAGACTGAGAAACCAGAGTAAAACTTTCCCCTACAACCCGATAACTTGGTGCTAGATGAACGAATGTCTCTCCACATGCTCAATTCTGAGAGATAGGTGTGTGTGAAAGCCGTCCTTCACCTAGCTTGTTGGGAACACAGATTCTTTTCAGTTGCAAACTCCACTCCATACATATATATGGCGAGAACAACCACCAAATCTTTTTTACAGTGAAAACTGCAGGAACTTCAATCCGGCACTAGGAAACAGACTGAGAAACCAGAGTAAAACTTTCCCCTACAACCCGCTAAAATTGTGCTATATGAACGAACGTCTCTCCATATGCTCAGTTCTCAGAGAAAAGTGTGTGTGAAAGCCGTCCTTCACCTAGCTTTTTGGGAACACAAATATTCTTTTCAGTTGCAAACACCACTCCATACATATATTAGGGGAGGAACTAGCACCAACTCGGTTTTACAGAGAAAACTGCAGGAACTTCAATCCGGCACTAGGAAACAGACTGAGAAACCAGAGTAAAAGTTTCCCCTGCAACCCGTTAACATTGTACTAGATGAACGAACGTCTCTCCACATGCTCATTTCTGAGAGATAATTGAGTGTGAAAGCAGTCCTACACATAGCTTGTTGGGAACACAAAGTTTCTTTTCAGTTGCAAACTTCAGTCCATACATATATATGGGGAGAATTAGCACCACCTCGGCTTTACAGTGAAAAATGCAGGAACTTCAAACCGGCACTAGGAAACTGACAGAGAAAACAGAGTTAAACTTTCACATACAACCCGTTGTCTTTGTGCTAGATGAACGAACGTCTCTCCAAATGCTCAGTTCTGAGAGATAAGTGAGTGTGAAAGCCGTCCTTCAGTTAGCTTGTTGGGAACACAAAGTTTCTTTTCAGTTGCAAACTCCACTCCATACATATATATGGCGAGAACAACCACCAAATCTTTTTTACAGTGAAAAGTGCAGGAAATTAAAATCGGCACTATGAAACAGACTGAGGAAACAGAGTAAAACTTTCCCCTGCAAACCGTTAACTTTGTGCTAGATGAACGAACGTCTCTCCACATGCTCAGTTCTGAGAGATAATTGAGTGTGAAAGTCGTAATACACCTAGCTTGTTGGGAAAACAAAATTTCTTTTCATTTGCAATCTCCACTCCATACATATATAAGGGGAGGAACTAGCTCCAACTCGGTTTTACAGTGAAAACTGCAGGAACTTCAAACCGGCACTAGGAAATAGACTGAGAAACCAGAGTAAAAGTTTCCCCTGCAACCCGTTAACTTTGTACTAGATGAACGAACGTTTCTCCACATGCTCAATTCTGAGAGATAAGTGTGTGTGAAAGCCGTCCTTCACCTAGCTTGTTGGGAACACAAAGTTTCTTTTCAGTTGCAAACTCCACTCCATATATATATAAGTGGAGGAACTAGCTCCAACTCGATTTTACAGGGAAAACTGCAGGAAATTGAAACCGGCACTATGAAACAGTCTGAGAAACCAGAGTAAAAGTTTCCCCTGCAAACCGTTAACTTTGTACTAGATGAACGAACGTCTCTCCACATGCTAAGTTCTGAGAGATAAGTGAGTGTGAAAGTCGTAATACACCTAGCTTGTTGGGAAAACAAAATTTCTTTTCATTTGCAAACTCCACTCCATACATATATAAGGGGAGGAACTAGCACCAAATCTGTTTTACAGTGAAAACTGCAGGAATTTCAAACCGGTACTAGGAAACAGACTGAGAAAACAGAGTAAAACTTTCCCCTGCAAACCGTTAACTTTGTGCTAGATGAACGAACGTCTCTCCACATGCTCAATTCTGAGAGATAAGTGGGTGTGAAAGCCGTCCTTCACCTAGCTTGTTGATAACACAAAGTTTCTTTTCAGTGGCAAACTCCACTCCATACATATGTATGGGGAGAACTAGCACCAACTCGGTTTTACAGTGAAAACTGCAGAAACTTCATACCGGCACTAGGAAACAGACTGAGAAACCAGAGTAAAACTTTCCCCTACAACCCTGTAACTTTGTGCTAGATGAACGAACGTCTCTCCACATGCTCAGTTCTGAGAGATAATTGTGTGTGAAACCCGTCCTTCACCAAGCTTGTTGGGAACACAAAGTTTCTTTTTAGTTGCACACTCCACTCCATACATATATAAGTGGAGAAACTATCTCCAACTCTGTTTTACAGGGAAAACTGCAGGAACTTCAAACCGGCACTAGGAAAAGACTGAGAACCCAGAGTAATACTTTCCCATACAACCCGTTATCTTTGTGCTAGATGAACGAACGTCTCTCCACATGCTCAGTTCTGAGAGATATGTGTGTGTGAAAGCCGTCCTTCTCTTAGCTTGTTGGGAACACAGTTTCTTTCAGTAGCAAATTCCACTCCATACATATATAAGGGGAGGAACTAGCTCCAACTTGTTTTACAGAGAAAACTGCAGGAACTTCAAACCGGCACTAGGAAACAGAATGAGAAACCAGAGTAAAAGTTTCCCCTGCAACCCGTTAACTTTGTACTAGATGAACGAACGTCACTCCACATGCTCAGTTCTGAGCGATAATTGTGTGTGAAAGCCGTCCTTCACCTAGCTTGTTGGGAAAACATAGTTTCTTTTCATTTGCAAACTCCACTCCATACATATATATGGGGAGAACATGCACGAACTCTTTTTTACAGTGAAAACTGCAGGAAATTCAAACAGGCAGTAGAAAACCGACTTAGAACCCAGAGTAAAAGTTTCCGCTGCAACCCGTTCCCTTTGTGCTAGATGAACGAACGTCACTACACATGCTCAGTTCTGAGAGATAACTGTGCTTGAAAGCCGTCCTTCACATAGCTTGTTGGGAACACAAAGTTTCTTTTCAGTTGCAAACTCCACTCCATACATATATATGGGGAGAACTAGCACCAACTCGGTTTTACAGTGAAAACTGCAGGAACTTCAAACCGGCACTAGGAAACAGACTGAGAAACCACAGTAAAAATTTCTCCTGCAACCTGTTAATATTGTACTAGATGAACGAACGTCTCTCCACATGCTCAGTTCTGAGAGATAAGTGAGTGTGAAAGCCGTCCTACACCTATGTTGTTAGGAACACAAAGTTTCTTTTCAGTTGGAAACTCCACTCCATACATATATAAGGGGAGGAACTAGCACCAAATCTGTTTTACAGTGAAAACTGCAGGAACTTCAAACTGGCACTAGGAAACAGACTGAGAAACCAGAGTAAAACTTTCCCCTACAACCCGATAACTTGGTGCTAGATGAACGAATGTCTCTCCACATGCTCAATTCTGAGAGATAGGTGTGTGTGAAAGCCGTCCTTCACCTAGCTTGTTGGGAACACAGATTCTTTTCAGTTGCAAACTCCACTCCATACATATATATGGCGAGAACAACCACCAAATCTTTTTTACAGTGAAAACTGCAGGAACTTCAATCCGGCACTAGGAAACAGACTGAGAAACCAGAGTAAAACTTTCCCCTACAACCCGCTAAAATTGTGCTATATGAACGAACGTCTCTCCATATGCTCAGTTCTCAGAGAAAAGTGTGTGTGAAAGCCGTCCTTCACCTAGCTTTTTGGGAACACAAATATTCTTTTCAGTTGCAAACACCACTCCATACATATATTAGGGGAGGAACTAGCACCAACTCGGTTTTACAGAGAAAACTGCAGGAACTTCAATCCGGCACTAGGAAACAGACTGAGAAACCAGAGTAAAAGTTTCCCCTGCAACCCGTTAACATTGTACTAGATGAACGAACGTCTCTCCACATGCTCATTTCTGAGAGATAATTGAGTGTGAAAGCAGTCCTACACATAGCTTGTTGGGAACACAAAGTTTCTTTTCAGTTGCAAACTCCACTCCATACATATATATGGCGAGAACAACCACCAAATCTTTTTTACAGTGAAAAGTGCAGGAAATTAAAATCGGCACTATGAAACAGACTGAGGAAACAGAGTAAAACTTTCCCCTGCAAACCGTTAACTTTGTGCTAGATGAACGAACGTCTCTCCACATGCTCAGTTCTGAGAGATAAGTGTGTGCGAAAGCCGTCCTTCACTTAGCTTGTTGGGAACACAAAGTTTCTTTTCAGTTGCAAACTCCACTCCATACATGTATAAGTGGAGGAACTAGCTCCAACTCGATTTTACAGAGAAAACTGCAAGAACTTCAAACCGGCACTAGGAAACAGACTGAGAAACCAGAGTAAAAGTTTCCCCTGCAACCCGCTAACTTTGTACTAGATGAACGAACGTCTCTCCTCATGCTCAGTCCTGAGAGATAACTGTGTGTGAAAGCCGTCCTTCACCTTGCTTGTTGGGAACAGTTTCTTTTCAGTTGCAAACTCCACTCCATACATATATAAGGGGACGAACTAGCTTCAACTCGGTTTTACAGTGAAAACTGCAGGAACCTCAAACCGGCTCTAGGGAACAGACTGAGAAACCAGAGTAAAAGTTTCTCCTGCAACCCGTTCCGTTTGTGCTAGATGAACGAACGTCTCTCCACATGCTCAGTTCTGAGAGAAAATTGTGTGTGAAAGCCGAACTTAACCTAGCTTTTTGGGAACACAAAGTTTCTTTTCATTTGCAAACTCCACTCCATACATATATATGGGGAGAACTAGCACCAACACGGTTTTACAGTGAAAACTGCAGAAATTTCAAACCGGCACTAGGAAACAGACTGACAAAACAGAGTAAAACTTTCCCCTACAACCCGTTAACTTTGTGCTAGATGAACGAACGTCTCTCCACATGCTCAGTTCTGAGAGATAATTGTGTGTGAAAGCCGTCCTTCACCAAGTTTGTTGGGAACACAAAGTTTCTTTTTAGTTGCACACTCCACTCCATACATATATAAGTGGAGGAACTATCTCCAACTCTGTTTTACAGGGAAAACTGCAGGAAATTCAAACCGGCACTAGGAAACAGACTGAGAACCCAGAGTAAAACTTTCCCATACAACCCGTTATTTTGTGCTAGATGAACGAACGTCTATCCACATGCTCTGTTCTGAGAGATATGTGTGTGTGAAAGCCGTCCTTCTCTTAGCTTTTTGGGAACACAGTTTCTTTCAGTTGCAAATTCCACTCCATACATATATAATGGGAGGAACTAGCTCCAACTTGTTTTACAGAGAAAACTGCAGGAACTTCAAACCGGCACTAGGAAACAGAATGAGAAACCAGAGTAAAAGTTTCCCCTGCAACCCGTTAACTTTGTCTAGATGAACGAACGTCACTCCACATGTTCAGTTCTGAGAGATAAGTGTGTGTGAAAGCCGTCCTTCACCTAGCTTTTTGGGAACACAAAGTTTCTTTTCAGTTTCCAACTCCAATCCATACATATATATGTGGAGAACTAGCACCAACTCGGTATTACAGTGAAAACTGCAGGAACTTCAAACCGGCACTAGGAAACAGACTGAGAAACCAGAGTAAAACTTTCCCCTGCAACCCGTTAACTTTGTGTAGATGAACGAACGTCTCTCCACATGCTCAGTTCTGAGATATAAGTGTGTGTGAAAGCCGTCCCTCACCTAGCTTGTTGGGAACACAAAGTTTCTTTTCAGTTGCAAACACCACTCCATACATATATAAGGGAAGGAACTAGCTTCAACTCGGTTTTACACTGAAAACTGCAGGAAATTCAAACGGGCACTAGGAAACAGACTGAGAAACCAGAGTAAAAGTTTCTACTGCAACCCGTTCCCTTTGTGCTAGATGAACGAACTTCACACCACATGCTAAGTCCGGAGAGATAACTGTGTGTGAAAGCCGTCCTTAACCTAGCTTGTTGGGAACAGTTTCTTTTCAGTTGCAAACTCCACTCCATACATATATAAGGGGAGGAACAAGCTTCAACTCGGTTTTACAGTGAAAACTGCAGGAACCTCAAACCGGCACTAGGGAACAGACTGAGAAACCAGAGTAAAAGTTTCTCCTGCAACCCGTTCCGTTTGTGCTAGATGAACGAACGTCTCTCCACATGCTCAGTTTTGAGAGAAAATTGTGTGTGAAAGCCGAACTTCACCTAGCTTTTTGGGAACACAAAGTTTCTTTTCAGTTGCAAACTCCTCTCCATACATATATAAGGGTAGGAACTAGCTTCAACTCGGTTTTACAGTGAAAACTGCAGGAACCTCAAAGCGGCACTAGGAAACAGACTGAGAAAACAGAGTAAAAGTTTCTCCTGCAACCCGTTCCTTTTGTGCTAGATGAACGAACGTCTCCCCTCATGCTCAGTTCTGAGAGAAAATTGTGTGTGAAAGCCGTCCTTCACCTAGCTTTTTCGGAATACAAAGATTCTTTTCATTTGCAAACTCCAGTCCATATATACATAAGGAGAGGAATTAGCACCAACACGGTTTTACAAAGAATACTGAAGGAACTTCAAACCGCCACTAGGAAACAGTCTGAAAAACCAGAGTAAAAGTTTCCTCTGCAACCCGTTATTTTTTTAATAGATGAACGAACGTCTCTCCACATGCTCAGTTCTTAGAGATAAGTGTGTGTGAAAGCCGCCCTACACATAGCTTGTTGGGAACACAAAGTTTCTTTTCATTTGCAAACTCCACTCCGTACATATATATGGGGAGAAAAGCACCAACTCGGCTTTACATTGAAAACTGCAGGAACTTCAAACCGGCACTAGGAAACAGACTGAGAAACCAGAGTAAAACTTTCCCATACAACCCGTTATCTTTGTGTTAGATGAACGAACGTCTCTCCACATGCTCAGTTCTGAGAGATAAGTGTGTGTGAAAGCCGTCCTTCACCTAGCTTTTTGGGAACACAGTTTGTTTCTGTTGCAAACGCCACTCCATACATATATAAGGGGAGGAACTAACTCCAACTGGTTTTACAGAGAAAACTGCAGGAACTTCAAACCGGCACTAGGAAACAGACTGAGAAACCAGAGTAAAAGTTTCGCCTGCAACCCGTTAACTTTTTACTAGATGAACGAACGTCTCTCCACATGCTCAGTTCTGAGAGAAAAGTGAGTGTGAATGCCGTCCTACACCTAGCTTGTTAGGAACACAAAGTTTCTTTTCAGTTGCAAACTCCAATCCATACATATATTTGGGGAGAAATAGCACCAAATCGGCATTAGAGTGAAAACTGCAGGAACTTCAAGCCGGCACTAGGAAACAGATTGAGAAACCAGAGTAAAACTTTCCTTTACAACCCGCTAACTTTGTGCTCTATGAACGAATATCTCTCCACATGCTCAGTTCTGAGAGATAAGTGTGTGTGAAAGCCGTACTTCACCTCGCTTGTTGGGAACACAAAGTTTCTTTTCAGTTGCTAACTCCACTCCATACATATATAAGGGGAGGAACAAGCATCAACTCGGTTTTACAGTGAAAAATGCAGGAACTTCAAACCGGTACTAGGAAACAGACTGAGAAACCAGAGTAAAATTTTCCCCTGCAACCCGTTAAATTTAAACTAGATGAACGAACGTCTCTCCACATTCTCAGTTCTGAGAGATATGTGTGTGTGAAAGCCGCCCTTCACTTAGCTTGTTGGGAACACAAATTTTTTTTCAGTTACAAACTCCACTCCATACATTTATAAGTGGAGGAACTAGCTCCAAATCGATTTTACAGAGAAAACTGCAGGAACTTCAAACCGGCACTAGGAAACAGTCTGAGAAACCAGACTAAAAGTTTCCCCTGCAACACGTTAACTTTGTACTTGATGAACGAACGTCTCTCCACATGCTCATTTCTGAGAGATAATTGAGTGTGAAAGCCGTCCTACACATAGCTTGTTGGGAACACAAAGTTTCTTTTCAGTTGCAAACTTCACTCCATACATATATATGGGGAGAATTAGCACCAACTCGGCTTTACAGTGAAAAATGCAGGAAATTCAAACCTGCACTAGGAAACTGACTGAGAAACCAGAGTAATACATTCCTCATACAACCCGTTATCTTTGTGCTAGATGAACGAACGTCTCTCCAAATGCTCAGTTCTGAGAGATAAGTGAGTGTGAAAGCCGTCCTTCAGTTAGCTTGTTGGGAACACAAAGTGTCTTTTCAGTTGCAAACTCCACTCCATTCATATATATGGCGAGAAAAACCACCAAACCTTTTTTACAGTGAAAAGTGCAGGAAATTCAATTCGGCACTAGGAAACAGACTGAGAAAACAGAGTAAAACTTTCCCCTGCAAACCGTTAACTTTGTGCTAGATGAACGAACGTCTCTCCACATGCTCAGTTCTGAGAGATAATTGTGTGTGAAAGCCGTCCTTCACTTAGCTTGTTGGGAACACAAAGTTTCTTTTCAGTTGCAAACTCCACTCCATACATATATAAGTGGAGGAACTAGCTCCAACACGATTTTACAGAGAAAACTGCAAGAATTTCAAACCGGCACTAGGAAACAGACTGAGAAACCAGAGTAAAAGTTTCCCCTGCAACCCGTTAACTTTTTACTAGATGAACGAACGTCTCTCCTCATGCTCAGTTCTGAGAGAAAAGTGAGTGTGAAAGCCGTCCTACACTTAGCTTGTTGGGAAAACAAAGTTTCTTTTCAGTTGCAAACTCCACTCCATAAATATATATGGGGAGAACTAGCACCAAATCGGTTTTACAGTGAAAACTGCAGAAACTTCAAACCGGCACTAGGAAACAGACTGAGAAACCAGAGTAAAACTTTCCCCTACAACCCGTTAACTTTTTGCTAGATGAACGAACGTCTCTCCACATGCTCAATTCTGAGAGATAGGTGTGTGTGAAAGCCGTACTTCACCTAGCTTGTAGGGAACACAGTTTCTTTTCAGTTGCAAACTCCACTCCATACATATATATGGCGAGAACAACCACCAAATCTTTTTTACAGTGAAAACTGCAGGAACTTCAAACCGGCACTAGGAAACAGACTGAGAAACCAGAGTAAAACTTTCCCCTGCAACCCGCTAAATTTGTGCTATATGAACGAACGTCTCTCCACATGCTCAGTTCTCAGAGAAAATTGTGTGTGAAAGCCGTCCTTCACCTAGCTTTTTGGGAACACAAAGATTCTTTTCATTTGCAAACTCCAGTCCATATATATATAAGGAGAGGAAGTATCACCAACTCGGTTTTACAGAGAAAACTGAAGGAACTTCAAACCGGCACTAGGAAACAGTCTGAAAAACCAGAGTAAAAGTTTCCTCTGCAACCCGTTATTTTGGTAATAGGTGAACGAACGTCTCTCCACATGCTCAGTTCTTAGAGAAAAGTGTGTGTGAAAGCCGTCCTACACATAGCTTGTTGGGAACACAAAGATTCTTTTCATTTGCAAAATCCACTCCGTACATATATATGGGGAGAAAAGCACCAACACGGCTTTACAGTGAAAACTGCAGGAACTTCAAACCGGCACTAGGAAACAGACTGAGAAACCAGAGTAAAACTTTCCCATACAACCCGTTATCTTTGTGTTAGATGAACGAACGTCTCTCCACATGCTCAGTTCTGAGAGATAAGTGTGTGTGAAAGCCGTCCTTCACCTCGCTTGTTGGGAAAACAAAGTTTCTTTTCAGTTGCAAACTCCACTCCATACATATATAAGGGGAGGAACTAGCACCAACTCGGTTTTACAGTGAAACTGCAGGAATTTCAAACCGGTACTAGGAAACAGACTGAGAAACCAGAGTAAAATTTTCCCCTGCAACCCGTTAAATTTAAACTAGATGAAAGAATGTCTCTCCACATTCTCATTTCTGAGGGATATGTGTGTGTGAAAGCCGCCCTTCACTTAGCTTGTTGGGAACACAAAGTTTTTTCCAGTTACAAACTCCACTCCATACATTTATAAGTGAAGGAACTAGCTCCAACTCGATTTTACAGAGAAAACTGCAGGAACTTCAAACCGGCACTAGGAAACAGTCTGAGAAACCAGAGTAAAAGTTTCCCCTGCAACCCGTTAACTTTGTACTAGATGAACGAACGTCTCTCCACATGCTCAGTTCTGAGATGAAAGTGAGTGTGAAAGCCGTCCTACATTTAGCTTGTTGAGTAAACAAAGTTTCCTTTCAGTTGCAAACTCCACTCCATACATATATATGGGGAGAATCTAGCACCAAATCGGTTATACAGTGAAAACTGCAGAAACATCAAACCGGCACTAGGAAACAGACTGAGAAACCAGAGTAAAACTTTCCCCTACAACCCGATAACTTGGTGCTAGATGAACGAATGTCTCTCCACATGCTCAATTCTGAGAGATAGGTGTGTGTGAAAGCCGTCCTTCACCTAGCTTGTTGGGAACACAGATTCTTTTCAGTTGCAAACTCCACTCCATACATATATATGGCGAGAACAACCACCAAATCTTTTTTACAGTGAAAACTGCAGGAACTTCAATCCGGCACTAGGAAACAGACTGAGAAACCAGAGTAAAACTTTCCCCTACAACCCGCTAAAATTGTGCTATATGAACGAACGTCTCTCCATATGCTCAGTTCTCAGAGAAAAGTGTGTGTGAAAGCCGTCCTTCACCTAGCTTTTTGGGAACACAAATATTCTTTTCAGTTGCAAACACCACTCCATACATATATTAGGGGAGGAACTAGCACCAACTCGGTTTTACAGAGAAAACTGCAGGAACTTCAATCCGGCACTAGGAAACAGACTGAGAAACCAGAGTAAAAGTTTCCCCTGCAACCCGTTAACATTGTACTAGATGAACGAACGTCTCTCCACATGCTCATTTCTGAGAGATAATTGAGTGTGAAAGCAGTCCTACACATAGCTTGTTGGGAACACAAAGTTTCTTTTCAGTTGCAAACTTCAGTCCATACATATATATGGGGAGAATTAGCACCAACTCGGCTTTACAGTGAAAAATGCAGGAACTTCAAACCGGCACTAGGAAACTGACAGAGAAAACAGAGTTAAACTTTCACATACAACCCGTTGTCTTTGTGCTAGATGAACGAACGTCTCTCCAAATGCTCAGTTCTGAGAGATAAGTGAGTGTGAAAGCCGTCCTTCAGTTAGCTTGTTGGGAACACAAAGTTTCTTTTCAGTTGCAAACTCCACTCCATACATATATATGGCGAGAACAACCACCAAATCTTTTTTACAGTGAAAAGTGCAGGAAATTAAAATCGGCACTATGAAACAGACTGAGGAAACAGAGTAAAACTTTCCCCTGCAAACCGTTAACTTTGTGCTAGATGAACGAACGTCTCTCCACATGCTCAGTTCTGAGAGATAATTGAGTGTGAAAGTCGTAATACACCTAGCTTGTTGGGAAAACAAAATTTCTTTTCATTTGCAATCTCCACTCCATACATATATAAGGGGAGGAACTAGCTCCAACTCGGTTTTACAGTGAAAACTGCAGGAACTTCAAACCGGCACTAGGAAATAGACTGAGAAACCAGAGTAAAAGTTTCCCCTGCAACCCGTTAACTTTGTACTAGATGAACGAACGTTTCTCCACATGCTCAATTCTGAGAGATAAGTGTGTGTGAAAGCCGTCCTTCACCTAGCTTGTTGGGAACACAAAGTTTCTTTTCAGTTGCAAACTCCACTCCATATATATATAAGTGGAGGAACTAGCTCCAACTCGATTTTACAGGGAAAACTGCAGGAAATTGAAACCGGCACTATGAAACAGTCTGAGAAACCAGAGTAAAAGTTTCCCCTGCAAACCGTTAACTTTGTACTAGATGAACGAACGTCTCTCCACATGCTAAGTTCTGAGAGATAAGTGAGTGTGAAAGTCGTAATACACCTAGCTTGTTGGGAAAACAAAATTTCTTTTCATTTGCAAACTCCACTCCATACATATATAAGGGGAGGAACTAGCACCAAATCTGTTTTACAGTGAAAACTGCAGGAATTTCAAACCGGTACTAGGAAACAGACTGAGAAAACAGAGTAAAACTTTCCCCTGCAAACCGTTAACTTTGTGCTAGATGAACGAACGTCTCTCCACATGCTCAATTCTGAGAGATAAGTGGGTGTGAAAGCCGTCCTTCACCTAGCTTGTTGATAACACAAAGTTTCTTTTCAGTGGCAAACTCCACTCCATACATATGTATGGGGAGAACTAGCACCAACTCGGTTTTACAGTGAAAACTGCAGAAACTTCATACCGGCACTAGGAAACAGACTGAGAAACCAGAGTAAAACTTTCCCCTACAACCCTGTAACTTTGTGCTAGATGAACGAACGTCTCTCCACATGCTCAGTTCTGAGAGATAATTGTGTGTGAAACCCGTCCTTCACCAAGCTTGTTGGGAACACAAAGTTTCTTTTTAGTTGCACACTCCACTCCATACATATATAAGTGGAGAAACTATCTCCAACTCTGTTTTACAGGGAAAACTGCAGGAACTTCAAACCGGCACTAGGAAAAGACTGAGAACCCAGAGTAATACTTTCCCATACAACCCGTTATCTTTGTGCTAGATGAACGAACGTCTCTCCACATGCTCAGTTCTGAGAGATATGTGTGTGTGAAAGCCGTCCTTCTCTTAGCTTGTTGGGAACACAGTTTCTTTCAGTAGCAAATTCCACTCCATACATATATAAGGGGAGGAACTAGCTCCAACTTGTTTTACAGAGAAAACTGCAGGAACTTCAAACCGGCACTAGGAAACAGAATGAGAAACCAGAGTAAAAGTTTCCCCTGCAACCCGTTAACTTTGTACTAGATGAACGAACGTCACTCCACATGCTCAGTTCTGAGCGATAATTGTGTGTGAAAGCCGTCCTTCACCTAGCTTGTTGGGAAAACATAGTTTCTTTTCATTTGCAAACTCCACTCCATACATATATATGGGGAGAACATGCACGAACTCTTTTTTACAGTGAAAACTGCAGGAAATTCAAACAGGCAGTAGAAAACCGACTTAGAACCCAGAGTAAAAGTTTCCGCTGCAACCCGTTCCCTTTGTGCTAGATGAACGAACGTCACTACACATGCTCAGTTCTGAGAGATAACTGTGCTTGAAAGCCGTCCTTCACATAGCTTGTTGGGAACACAAAGTTTCTTTTCAGTTGCAAACTCCACTCCATACATATATATGGGGAGAACTAGCACCAACTCGGTTTTACAGTGAAAACTGCAGGAACTTCAAACCGGCACTAGGAAACAGACTGAGAAACCACAGTAAAAATTTCTCCTGCAACCTGTTAATATTGTACTAGATGAACGAACGTCTCTCCACATGCTCAGTTCTGAGAGATAAGTGAGTGTGAAAGCCGTCCTACACCTATGTTGTTAGGAACACAAAGTTTCTTTTCAGTTGGAAACTCCACTCCATACATATATAAGGGGAGGAACTAGCACCAAATCTGTTTTACAGTGAAAACTGCAGGAACTTCAAACTGGCACTAGGAAACAGACTGAGAAACCAGAGTAAAACTTTCCCCTACAACCCGATAACTTGGTGCTAGATGAACGAATGTCTCTCCACATGCTCAATTCTGAGAGATAGGTGTGTGTGAAAGCCGTCCTTCACCTAGCTTGTTGGGAACACAGATTCTTTTCAGTTGCAAACTCCACTCCATACATATATATGGCGAGAAAAACCACCAAATCTTTTTTACAGTGAAAACTGCAGGAACTTCAATCCGGCACTAGGAAACAGACTGAGAAACCAGAGTAAAACTTTCCCCTACAACCCGCTAAAATTGTGCTATATGAACGAACGTCTCTCCATATGCTCAGTTCTCAGAGAAAAGTGTGTGTGAAAGCCGTCCTTCACCTAGCTTTTTGGGAACACAAATATTCTTTTCAGTTGCAAACACCACTCCATACATATATTAGGGGAGGAACTAGCACCAACTCGGTTTTACAGAGAAAACTGCAGGAACTTCAATCCGGCACTAGGAAACAGACTGAGAAACCAGAGTAAAAGTTTCCCCTGCAACCCGTTAACATTGTACTAGATGAACGAACGTCTCTCCACATGCTCATTTCTGAGAGATAATTGAGTGTGAAAGCAGTCCTACACATAGCTTGTTGGGAACACAAAGTTTCTTTTCAGTTGCAAATTTCAGTCCATACATATATATGGGGAGAATTAGCACCAACTCGGCTTTACAGTGAAAAATGCAGGAACTTCATACCGGCACTAGGAAACTGACAGAGAAAACAGAGTAAAACTTTCACATACAACCCGTTGTCTTTGTGCTAGATGAACGAACGTCTCTCCAAATGCTCAGTTCTGAGAGATAAGTGAGTGTGAAAGCCGTCCTTCAGTTAGCTTGTTGGGAACACAAAGTTTCTTTTCAGTTGCAAACTCCACTCCATACATATATATGGCGAGAACAACCACCAAATCTTTTTTACAGTGAAAAGTGCAGGAAATTAAAATCGGCACTATGAAACAGACTGAGGAAACAGAGTAAAACTTTCCCCTGCAAACCGTTAACTTTGTGCTAGATGAACGAACGTCTCTCCACATGCTCAGTTCTGAGAGATAAGTGTGTGCGAAAGCCGTCCTTCACTTAGCTTGTTGGGAACACAAAGTTTCTTTTCAGTTGCAAACTCCACTCCATACATGTATAAGTGGAGGAACTAGCTCCAACTCGATTTTACAGAGAAAACTGCAAGAACTTCAAACCGGCACTAGGAAACAGACTGAGAAACCAGAGTAAAAGTTTCCCCTGCAACCCGCTAACTTTGTACTAGATGAACGAACGTCTCTCCTCATGCTCAGTCCTGAGAGATAACTGTGTGTGAAAGCCGTCCTTCACCTTGCTTGTTGGGAACAGTTTCTTTTCAGTTGCAAACTCCACTCCATATATATATAAGGGGACGAACTAGCTTCAACTCGGTTTTACAGTGAAAACTGCAGGAACCTCAAACCGGCTCTAGGGAACAGACTGAGAAACCAGAGTAAAAGTTTCTCCTGCAACCCGTTCCGTTTGTGCTAGATGAACGAACGTCTCTCCACATGCTCAGTTCTGAGAGAAAATTGTGTGTGAAAGCCGAACTTAACCTAGCTTTTTGGGAACACAAAGTTTCTTTTCATTTGCAAACTCCACTCCATACATATATATGGGGAGAACTAGCACCAACACGGTTTTACAGTGAAAACTGCAGAAATTTCAAACCGGCACTAGGAAACAGACTGACAAAACAGAGTAAAACTTTCCCCTACAACCCGTTAACTTTGTGCTAGATGAACGAACGTCTCTCCACATGCTCAGTTCTGAGAGATAATTGTGTGTGAAAGCCGTCCTTCACCAAGTTTGTTGGGAACACAAAGTTTCTTTTTAGTTGCACACTCCACTCCATACATATATAAGTGGAGGAACTATCTCCAACTCTGTTTTACAGGGAAAACTGCAGGAAATTCAAACCGGCACTAGGAAACAGACTGAGAACCCAGAGTAAAACTTTCCCATACAACCCGTTATTTTGTGCTAGATGAACGAACGTCTATCCACATGCTCTGTTCTGAGAGATATGTGTGTGTGAAAGCCGTCCTTCTCTTAGCTTTTTGGGAACACAGTTTCTTTCAGTTGCAAATTCCACTCCATACATATATAATGGGAGGAACTAGCTCCAACTTGTTTTACAGAGAAAACTGCAGGAACTTCAAACCGGCACTAGGAAACAGAATGAGAAACCAGAGTAAAAGTTTCCCCTGCAACCCGTTAACTTTGTCTAGATGAACGAACGTCACTCCACATGTTCAGTTCTGAGAGATAAGTGTGTGTGAAAGCCGTCCTTCACCTAGCTTTTTGGGAACACAAAGTTTCTTTTCAGTTTCCAACTCCAATCCATACATATATATGTGGAGAACTAGCACCAACTCGGTATTACAGTGAAAACTGCAGGAACTTCAAACCGGCACTAGGAAACAGACTGAGAAACCAGAGTAAAACTTTCCCCTGCAACCCGTTAACTTTGTGTAGATGAACGAACGTCTCTCCACATGCTCAGTTCTGAGATATAAGTGTGTGTGAAAGCCGTCCCTCACCTAGCTTGTTGGGAACACAAAGTTTCTTTTCAGTTGCAAACACCACTCCATACATATATAAGGGAAGGAACTAGCTTCAACTCGGTTTTACACTGAAAACTGCAGGAAATTCAAACGGGCACTAGGAAACAGACTGAGAAACCAGAGTAAAAGTTTCTACTGCAACCCGTTCCCTTTGTGCTAGATGAACGAACTTCACACCACATGCTAAGTCCGGAGAGATAACTGTGTGTGAAAGCCGTCCTTAACCTAGCTTGTTGGGAACAGTTTCTTTTCAGTTGCAAACTCCACTCCATACATATATAAGGGGAGGAACAAGCTTCAACTCGGTTTTACAGTGAAAACTGCAGGAACCTCAAACCGGCACTAGGGAACAGACTGAGAAACCAGAGTAAAAGTTTCTCCTGCAACCCGTTCCGTTTGTGCTAGATGAACGAACGTCTCTCCACATGCTCAGTTTTGAGAGAAAATTGTGTGTGAAAGCCGAACTTCACCTAGCTTTTTGGGAACACAAAGTTTCTTTTCAGTTGCAAACTCCTCTCCATACATATATAAGGGTAGGAACTAGCTTCAACTCGGTTTTACAGTGAAAACTGCAGGAACCTCAAAGCGGCACTAGGAAACAGACTGAGAAAACAGAGTAAAAGTTTCTCCTGCAACCCGTTCCGTTTGTGCTAGATGAACGAACGTCTCTCCACATGCTCAGTTTTGAGAGAAAATTGTGTGTGAAAGCCGAACTTCACCTAGCTTTTTGGGAACACAAAGTTTCTTTTCAGTTGCAAACTCCTCTCCATACATATATAAGGGTAGGAACTAGCTTCAACTCGGTTTTACAGTGAAAACTGCAGGAACCTCAAAGCGGCACTAGGAAACAGACTGAGAAAACAGAGTAAAAGTTTCTCCTGCAACCCGTTCGTTTTGTGCTAGATGAACGAACGTCTCCCCTCATGCTCAGTTCTGAGAGAAAATTGTGTGTGAAAGCCGTCCTTCACCTAGCTTTTTCGGAATACAAAGATTCTTTTCATTTGCAAACTCCAGTCCATATATACATAAGGAGAGGAATTAGCACCAACACGGTTTTACAAAGAAAACTGAAGGAACTTCAAACCGCCACTAGGAAACAGTCTGAAAAACCAGAGTAAAAGTTTCCTCTGCAACCCGTTATTTTTTTAATAGATGAACGAACGTCTCTCCACATGCTCAGTTCTTAGAGATAAGTGTGTGTGAAAGCCGCCCTACACATAGCTTGTTGGGAACACAAAGTTTCTTTTCATTTGCAAACTCCACTCCGTACATATATATGGGGAGAAAAGCACCAACTCGGCTTTACATTGAAAACTGCAGGAACTTCAAACCGGCACTAGGAAACAGACTGAGAAACCAGAGTAAAACTTTCCCATACAACCCGTTATCTTTGTGTTAGATGAACGAACGTCTCTCCACATGCTCAGTTCTGAGAGATAAGTGTGTGTGAAAGCCGTCCTTCACCTAGCTTTTTGGGAACACAGTTTGTTTCTGTTGCAAACGCCACTCCATACATATATAAGGGGAGGAACTAACTCCAACTGGTTTTACAGAGAAAACTGCAGGAACTTCAAACCGGCACTAGGAAACAGACTGAGAAACCAGAGTAAAAGTTTCGCCTGCAACCCGTTAACTTTTTACTAGATGAACGAACGTCTCTCCACATGCTCAGTTCTGAGAGAAAAGTGAGTGTGAATGCCGTCCTACACCTAGCTTGTTAGGAACACAAAGTTTCTTTTCAGTTGCAAACTCCAATCCATACATATATTTGGGGAGAAATAGCACCAAATCGGCATTAGAGTGAAAACTGCAGGAACTTCAAGCCGGCACTAGGAAACAGATTGAGAAACCAGAGTAAAACTTTCCTTTACAACCCGCTAACTTTGTGCTCTATGAACGAATATCTCTCCACATGCTCAGTTCTGAGAGATAAGTGTGTGTGAAAGCCGTACTTCACCTCGCTTGTTGGGAACACAAAGTTTCTTTTCAGTTGCTAACTCCACTCCATACATATATAAGGGGAGGAACAAGCATCAACTCGGTTTTACAGTGAAAAATGCAGGAACTTCAAACCGGTACTAGGAAACAGACTGAGAAACCAGAGTAAAATTTTCCCCTGCAACCCGTTAAATTTAAACTAGATGAACGAACGTCTCTCCACATTCTCAGTTCTGAGAGATATGTGTGTGTGAAAGCCGCCCTTCACTTAGCTTGTTGGGAACACAAATTTTTTTTCAGTTACAAACTCCACTCCATACATTTATAAGTGGAGGAACTAGCTCCAAATCGATTTTACAGAGAAAACTGCAGGAACTTCAAACCGGCACTAGGAAACAGTCTGAGAAACCAGACTAAAAGTTTCCCCTGCAACACGTTAACTTTGTACTTGATGAACGAACGTCTCTCCACATGCTCATTTCTGAGAGATAATTGAGTGTGAAAGCCGTCCTACACATAGCTTGTTGGGAACACAAAGTTTCTTTTCAGTTGCAAACTTCACTCCATACATATATATGGGGAGAATTAGCACCAACTCGGCTTTACAGTGAAAAATGCAGGAAATTCAAACCTGCACTAGGAAACTGACTGAGAAACCAGAGTAATACATTCCTCATACAACCCGTTATCTTTGTGCTAGATGAACGAACGTCTCTCCAAATGCTCAGTTCTGAGAGATAAGTGAGTGTGAAAGCCGTCCTTCAGTTAGCTTGTTGGGAACACAAAGTTTCTTTTCAGTTGCAATCTCCAATCCATACATATATATGGCGAGAACAAGCACCAACACTTTTTTAAAGTGAAAAGTGCAGGTACTTCAAATCGGAACTAGGAAACAGACTGAGAAAACAGAGTAAAACTTTCCCCTGCAAACCGTTAACTTTGTGCTAGATGAACGAACGTCTCTCCACATGCTCAGTTCTGAGAGAAAATTGAGTGTGAAAGCCGTCCTTCACCTAGCTTGTTGGGAACACAAAGTATCTTTTCAGTTGCAAACTCCTATCCATATATATATAAGTGGAGGAACTAGCTCCAACTCGATTTTACAGAGAAAACTGCAGGAACTTCAAACCGGCACTAGGAAACAGACTGAGAAACCAGAGTAAAAGTTTCCCTTGCAAACCGCTAACTTTGTACTAGATGAACGAACGTCTCTCCACATGCTAAGTTCTGAGAGATAAGTGAGTGTGAAATTCGTAATACACCTAGCTTGTTGGGAAAACAAAATTTCTTTCATTTGCAAACTCCACTCCATACATATATAAGGGGAGGAACTAGCTCCAACACGGTTTTACAGTGAAAACTGCAGGAACTTCAAACCGGCACTAGGAAACAGACTGAGAAACCAGAGTAAAACTTTCCCCTACAACCCGCTTACGTTGTGCTAGATAAAGGAGAGTCTCTCCACATGCTCAGTTCTGAGATATAAGTGTGTGTGAAAGCCGTCCTTCACCTAGCTTGTGGGGAACACAATGTTTCTTTTCAGTTGAAACTCCACTCCATACATATATATGGGGAGAAAAAGCACCAACTGAGTTTTACAGTGAAAACTGCAGGAAATTCAAACCGGTACTAGGAAACAGACTGAGAACCCAGAGTAAAAGTTTCCCCTGCAACAGGTAATTTTGAACTAGATGAACGAACGTCTCTCCACATGCTCAGTTCTGAGAGATATGTGTGTGTGAAAGCCTTCCTTCACCTAGCTTGTTGGGAACACAGTTTCTTTTCAGTTGCAAACTCAACTCCATACATATATATGGCGAGATCTACCACCAAATCTTTTTTACAGTGAAAAGTGCAGGAACTTCAAATCGGCACTTGGAAACAGACTGAGAAACCAGAGTAAAACTTTCCCCTACAACCCGCTTACGTTGTGCTAGATAAAGGAGAGTCTCTCCACATGCTCAGTTCTGAGAGATATGTGTGTGTGAAAGCCGTCCTTCACCTAGCTTGTTGGGAACACAAAGTTTCTTTTCAGTTGCAAACTCCTCTCCATACATATATAAGTGGAGGAACAAGCTCCAACTCGATTTTACAGAGAAAACTGCAGGAACATCAAACCGGCACTAGGAAACAGACTGAGAAACCAGAGTAAAAGTTTCCCCTGCAACACGTTATCTTTGTACTAGATGAACGAACGTTTCTCCACATGCTAAATTCTGAGAGATAAGAGAGTGTGAAAGCCGTTCTACACCTAGCTTTTTGGGAAAACAAAGTTTCTTTTCAGTTGCAAACTCCACTCCATACATATGTATGGGGAGAAATAGCACCAACTCGTTTTTACAGTGAAAACTGCAGAAACTTCAAACCGGCACTAGGAAACAGACTGAGAAACCAGAGTAAAACTTTGCCCTACAAACCGTTAACTTTGTGCTAGATGAACGAACGTCTCTCCACATGCTCAGTTCTGAAAGATAAGTGTGTGTGAAAGCCTTCCTTCACCTAGCTTGTTGGGAACACAAAGTTTCTTTTCAGTTGCAAACTCCACTCCATATATATATAAGTGGAGGAACTAGCTCCAACTCGATTTTACAGAGAAAACTGCAGGAACTTCAAACCGGCACTAGGAAACAGACTGAGAAACCAGAGTAAAAGATTCCCCTGCAAGCCGTTAACTTTGTACTAGATGAACGAACGTCTCTCCACATGCTCATTTCTGAGAGAAAAGTGAGTGTGAAAGCCGTCCTACACTTAGCTTGTTGGGAAAACAAAGTTTCTTTTCAGTTGCAAACTCCACTCCATACATATATATGGGGAGAACTAGCACCAAATCGGTTTTACAGTGAAAACTGCAGAAACTTCAAACCGGCACTAGGAAACAGACTGAGAAACCAGAGTAAAACTTTCCCCTACAACCCGTTAACTTTGTGCTAGATGAACGAACGTCTCTCCACATGCTCAATTCTGAGAGATAATTGTGTGTGAAAGCCGTCCTTCACCTAGCTTGTTGGGAACACAGTTTCTTTTCAGTTGTAAACTCCACTCCATACATATATATGGCGAGAACAACCACCAAATATTTTTTACAGTGAAAACTGCAGGATCTTCAAACCGGTACTAGGAAAAAGACTGAGAAACTGGAGTAAAATTTCACCTGCAACACGTTAACTTTGAACTAGATGAACGAACGTCTCTCCACATGCTCAGTTCTGAGAGATATGTGTGTGTGAAAGCCGCCCTTCACCTAGCTTGTTGGGAACACAAAGTTTCTTTTCAGTTGCAATCTACACTCCATACATATATATGGCGAGAACTAGCACCAACACTTTTTACAGTGAAAAGTGCAGGTACTTCAAATCGGCACTAGGAAACAGACTGAGAAAACAGAGTAAAAGTTTCCCCTGCAAATCGTTAACTTTGTACTATATGAACGAACGTCTCTCCACATGCTCAGTTCTGAGAGATAAGTGGGTGTGAAAGCCGTACTTCACAAAGCTTGTTGGGCACACAAAGTTTCTTTTCAGTTGCAAACTCCACTCCATACATATATAAGGGGAGGAACTAGCACCAAATCTGTTTTACAGTGAAAACTGCAGGAACTTCAAACCGGTACTAGGAAACAGACTGAGAAACCAGAGTAAAAGCTTCCCCTGCAACCAGTTAACTTTGAACTAGATGAACGAACGTCTCTCCACATGCTCAGTTCTGAGAGATATGTGTGTGTGAAAGCCGTCCTTCACCTAGCTTGTTGGGAACACAAAGTTTCTTTTCAGTTGCCATCTCCACTAAATACATATATATGGCGAGAACTAGCACCAACACTTTTTTATAGTGAAAAGTGCAGGTACTTCAAATCGGCACTAGGAAACAGACTGAGAAAACAGAGTAAAACTTTCCCCTACAGCTCGCTTACGTTGTGCTAGATAAAGAAGCGTCTCTCCACATGCTCAGTTCTGAGACATAAGTGTGTGTGAAAGCCGTCCTTCACCTAGCTTGTTGGGAACACAATGTTTCTTTTCAGTTGCAAATTCCACTCCATACATATATATGGGGAGAACAAGCACCAACTCAGTTTTACAGTGAAAACTGCAGGAACTTCAAACCGGTACTAGGAAACAGACTGAGAACCCAGAGTAAAATTTCCCCTGCAACCATTAACTTTGAACTAGATGAACGAACGTCTCTCCACATGCTAAGTTCTGAGAGATATGTGTGTGTGAAAGCCGTCCTTCAACTAGCTTGTTGGGAACACAAAGTTTCTTATCAGTTGCAATCTCCACTCCATACATATATATGGCGAGAATTAGCACCAACACTTTTTTAAAATGAAAAGTGCAGGTACTTCAAATCGGCACTAGGAAACAGACTGAGAAAACAGAGTAAAACTTTCCCCTGCAAACCGTTAACTTTGTGCTAGATGAACGAACGTCTCACCACATGCTCAGTTCTGAGAGATAAGTGTGTGTGAAAGCCGTCCTTCAACTAGCTTGTTGGGAACACAAAGTTTCTTTTCAGTTGCAAACTCCACTCCATATATATATAAGTGGAGGGACTAGCTCCAACACGATTTTACAGAGGAAACTGCAGGAACTTGAAACCGGCACTAGGAAACAGACTGAGAAACCAGAGTAAAAGTTTCCACTGCAACCCGTTAACTTTGTACTAGATGAACGAACGTCTCTCCACATGCTAAGTTCTGAGAGATAAGTGAGTGTGAAAGTCGTAATACACCTAGCTTGTTGGGAAAACAAAATTTCTTTTCATTTGCAAACTCCACTCCATACATATATAAGGGGAGGAACTAGCTCCAACTCGGTTTTACAGTGAAAACTGCAGGAACTTCAAACCGGTACTAGGAAACAGACTGAGAAACCAGAGTAAAAGTTTCCCCTGCAACCCGTTAACTTTGAACTAGATGAACGAACGTCTCTCCACATGCTCAATTCTGAGAGATAAATGTGTGTGAAAGCCGTCCTTCACCTAGCTTGTTGGGAACACAGTTTCTTTCAGTTGCAAACTCCACTCCATACATATATATTACGAGAAATAGCACCAAATCTTTTTTTACAGTGAAAATTGCAGGAACCTCAAATCGGCACTAGGAAACAGACTGTGAAAACAGAGTAAAACTTTCCCCTGCAAACCGTTTATTTTGTGCTAGATGAATGAACGTCTCTCCACATGCTAAATTCTGAGAGATAATTGTGTGTGAAAGCCGTCCTTCAATTAGCTTGTTGGGAACACAAAGTTTCTTTTCAGTTGCAAACTCCACTTTATACATATATATGGGGAGAACAAGTACCAACTCGGTTTTACAGTGAAAACTGCAGGAACTTCAAAACGGCACTAGGAAACAGACTGGGAATCCAGAGTAAAATTTCCCCTGCTACCCGTTAATTTTGAACTAGATGAACGAACGTCTCTCCACATGCTCAGTTCTCAGAGATATGTGTGTGTGAAAGCCGTCCTTCAACTAGATGGTTGGGAACACAAAGTTTCTTTCAGTTGCAATCTCCACACCATACATATATATGGCGGGAACTAGCACCAACTCTTTTTTACAGTGAAAACTGCAGAAACTTCAAATAGGCCCTAGGAAACAGACTTAGAAACCAGAGTAAAAGTTTCCCCTGCAACCCGTTAACATTGTACTAGATGAACGAACGTCTCTCCACATGCTCAATTCTGAGAGATAAGTGTGTGTGAAAGCCGTCCTTCACCTAGCTTGTTGGGAACACAGTATCTTTCAGTTGCAAACTCCACTCCATACATATATATTACGAGAAATAGCACCAAATCTTTTTTTACAGTGAAAATTGCAGGAACTTCAAATCGGCACTAGGAAACAGACTGTGAAAACAGAGTAAAACTTTCCCTGCAAACCGTTTACTTTGTGCTAGATGAATGAACGTCTCTCCACATGCTAAGTTCTGAGAGATAATTGTGTGTGAAAGCCGTCCTTCAATTAGCTTGTTGGGAACACAAAGTTTCTTTTCAGTTGCAACCTCCACTTTATACATATATATGGGGAGAACAAGTACCAACTCGGTTTTACAGTGAAAACTGCAGGAACTTCAAAACGGCACTAGGAAACAGACTGAGAATCCAGAGTAAAAGTTTCCCCTGCAACCCGTTAATTTTGAACTAGATGAACGAAAGTCTCTCCACATGCTCAGTTCTCAGAGATATGTGTGTGTGAAAGCCGTCCTTCACCTAGATTGTTGGGAACACAAAGTTTCTTTCAGTTGCAATCTCCACTCCATACATATATATGGCGAGAACTAGCACCAACACATTTTTACAGTGAAAACTGCAGAAACTTCAAATAGGCCCTAGGAAACAGACTTAGAAACCAGAGTAAAAGTTTCCCCTGCAACCCGTTAACATTGTACTAGATGAACGAACGTCTCTCCACATGCTCAATTCTGAGAGATAAGTGTGTGTGAAAGCCGTCCTTCACCTAGCTTGTTGGGAACACAGTATCTTTCAGTTGCAAACTCCACTCCATACATATATATTACGAGAAATAGCACCAAACCTTTTTTACAGTGAAAATTGCAGGAACTTCAAACCGGCACTAGGAAACAGACTGAGCAAACAGAGTAAAACATTCCCCTGCAAACCGTTAACTATGTGCTAGATGAATGAACGTCTCTCCACATGCTAAGTTCTGAGAGATAAGTGTGTGTGAAAGCCGTTCTTCAATTAGCTTGTTGGGAACACAAAGTTTCTTTTCAGTTGCAAACTCCACTCTATACATATATATGGGGAGAACAAGTACCAACTCGATTTTACAGTGAAAACTGCAGGAACTTCAAAACGGCACTAGGAAACAGACTGAGAAACCAGAGTAAAAGTTTCCCCTGCAACCCGTTAATTTTGAACTAGATGAGCGAACGTCTCTCCACATGCTCAGTTCTGAGAGATAAGTGTGTGTGTAAGCCGTCCTTCACCTAGCTTGTTGGGAACACAAAGTTTCTTTTCAGTTGCAATCTCCACTCCATACATATATATGGCGAGAACTAGCACCAACACTTTTTTACAGTGAAAAGTGCAGGTACTTCAAATAGGCCCTAGGAAACAGACTGAGAAAACAGAGTAAAAGTTTCCCCTGCAACCCGTTAACACTGTACTAGATGAACGAACGTCTCTCCACATGCTCAGTTCTGAGAGATAATTGAGTGTGAAAGCCGTCCTACACATAGCTTGTTGGGAACACAAAGTTTCTTTTCAGTTGCAAACTCCACTCCATAAATATATACGGGGAGAACTAGCACCAACTCGGCTTTACAGTGAAAAATTCAGGAACTTCAAACCGGCATTAGGAAACTGACTGAGAAACCAGAGTAAAACTTTCCATACAACCCGTTATCTTTGTGCTAGATGAACGAACGTCTCTCCACATGCTCAATTCTGAGAGATAAGTGTGTGTGAAAGCCGTCCTTCACCTAGCTTGTTGGGAACACAGTTTCTTTTCAGTTGTAAACTCCACTCCATACATATATATGGCGAGAACAACCACCAAATATTTTTTACAGTGAAAACTGCAGGATCTTCAAACCGGTACTAGGAAAAAGACTGAGAAACTGGAGTAAAATTTCACCTGCAACACGTTAACTTTGAACTAGATGAACGAACGTCTCTCCACATGCTCAGTTCTGAGAGATATGTGTGTGTGAAAGCCGCCCTTCACCTAGCTTGTTGGGAACACAAAGTTTCTTTTCAGTTGCAATCTACACTCCATACATATATATGGCGAGAACTAGCACCAACACTTTTTACAGTGAAAAGTGCAGGTACTTCAAATCGGCACTAGGAAACAGACTGAGAAAACAGAGTAAAAGTTTCCCCTGCAAACCGTTAACTTTGTACTATATGAACGAACGTCTCTCCACATGCTCAGTTCTGAGAGATAAGTGGGTGTGAAAGCCGTACTTCACAAAGCTTGTTGGGCACACAAAGTTTCTTTTCAGTTGCAAACTCCACTCCATACATATATAAGGGGAGGAACTAGCACCAAATCTGTTTACAGTGAAAACTGCAGGAACTTCAAACCGGTACTAGGAAACAGACTGAGAAACCAGAGTAAAAGCTTCCCCTGCAACCAGTTAACTTTGAACTAGATGAACGAACGTCTCTCCACATGCTCAGTTCTGAGAGATATGTGTGTGTGAAAGCCGTCCTTCACCTAGCTTGTTGGGAACACAAAGTTTCTTTTCAGTTGCCATCTCCACTAAATACATATATATGGCGAGAACTAGCACCAACACTTTTTTATAGTGAAAAGTGCAGGTACTTCAAATCGGCACTAGGAAACAGACTGAGAAAACAGAGTAAAACTTTCCCCTACAGCTCGCTTACGTTGTGCTAGATAAAGAAGCGTCTCTCCACATGCTCAGTTCTGAGACATAAGTGTGTGTGAAAGCCGTCCTTCACCTAGCTTGTTGGGAACACAATGTTTCTTTTCAGTTGCAAATTCCACTCCATACATATATATGGGGAGAACAAGCACCAACTCAGTTTTACAGTGAAAACTGCAGGAACTTCAAACCGGTACTAGGAAACAGACTGAGAACCCAGAGTAAAATTTCCCCTGCAACCATTAACTTTGAACTAGATGAACGAACGTCTCTCCACATGCTAAGTTCTGAGAGATATGTGTGTGTGAAAGCCGTCCTTCAACTAGCTTGTTGGGAACACAAAGTTTCTTATCAGTTGCAATCTCCACTCCATACATATATATGGCGAGAATTAGCACCAACACTTTTTTAAAATGAAAAGTGCAGGTACTTCAAATCGGCACTAGGAAACAGACTGAGAAAACAGAGTAAAACTTTCCCCTGCAAACCGTTAACTTTGTGCTAGATGAACGAACGTCTCACCACATGCTCAGTTCTGAGAGATAAGTGTGTGTGAAAGCCGTCCTTCAACTAGCTTGTTGGGAACACAAAGTTTCTTTTCAGTTGCAAACTCCACTCCATATATATATAAGTGGAGGGACTAGCTCCAACACGATTTTACAGAGGAAACTGCAGGAACTTGAAACCGGCACTAGGAAACAGACTGAGAAACCAGAGTAAAAGTTTCCACTGCAACCCGTTAACTTTGTACTAGATGAACGAACGTCTCTCCACATGCTAAGTTCTGAGAGATAAGTGAGTGTGAAAGTCGTAATACACCTAGCTTGTTGGGAAAACAAAATTTCTTTTCATTTGCAAACTCCACTCCATACATATATAAGGGGAGGAACTAGCTCCAACTCGGTTTTACAGTGAAAACTGCAGGAACTTCAAACCGGTACTAGGAAACAGACTGAGAAACCAGAGTAAAAGTTTCCCCTGCAACCCGTTAACTTTGAACTAGATGAACGAACGTCTCTCCACATGCTCAATTCTGAGAGATAAATGTGTGTGAAAGCCGTCCTTCACCTAGCTTGTTGGGAACACAGTTTCTTTCAGTTGCAAACTCCACTCCATACATATATATTACGAGAAATAGCACCAAATCTTTTTTTACAGTGAAAATTGCAGGAACCTCAAATCGGCACTAGGAAACAGACTGTGAAAACAGAGTAAAACTTTCCCCTGCAAACCGTTTATTTTGTGCTAGATGAATGAACGTCTCTCCACATGCTAAATTCTGAGAGATAATTGTGTGTGAAAGCCGTCCTTCAATTAGCTTGTTGGGAACACAAAGTTTCTTTTCAGTTGCAAACTCCACTTTATACATATATATGGGGAGAACAAGTACAAACTCGGTTTTACAGTGAAAAATGCAGGAACTTCAAAACGGCACTAGGAAACAGACTGGGAATCCAGAGTAAAATTTCCCCTGCTACCCGTTAATTTTGAACTAGATGAACGAACGTCTCTCCACATGCTCAGTTCTCAGAGATATGTGTGTGTGAAAGCCGTCCTTCAACTAGATGGTTGGGAACACAAAGTTTCTTTCAGTTGCAATCTCCACTCCATACATATATATGGCGAGAACTAGCACCAACTCTTTTTTACAGTGAAAACTGCAGAAACTTCAAATAGGCCCTAGGAAACAGACTTAGAAACCAGAGTAAAAGTTTCCCCTGCAACCCGTTAACATTGTACTAGATGAACGAACGTCTCTCCACATGCTCAATTCTGAGAGATAAGTGTGTGTGAAAGCCGTCCTTCACCTAGCTTGTTGGGAACACAGTATCTTTCAGTTGCAAACTCCACTCCATACATATATATTACGAGAAATAGCACCAAATCTTTTTTTACAGTGAAAATTGCAGGAACTTCAAATCGGCACTAGGAAACAGACTGTGAAAACAGAGTAAAACTTTCCCCTGCAAACCGTTTACTTTGTGCTAGATGAATGAACGTCTCTCCACATGCTAAGTTCTGAGAGATAATTGTGTGTGAAAGCCGTCCTTCAATTAGCTTGTTGGGAACACAAAGTTTCTTTTCAGTTGCAACCTCCACTTTATACATATATATGGGGAGAACAAGTACCAACTCGGTTTTACAGTGAAAACTGCAGGAACTTCAAAACGGCACTAGGAAACAGACTGAGCAAACAGAGTAAAACATTCCCCTGCAAACCGTTAACTATGTGCTAGATGAATGAACGTCTCTCCACATGCTAAGTTCTGAGAGATAAGTGTGTGTGAAAGCCGTTCTTCAATTAGCTTGTTGGGAACACAAAGTTTCTTTTCAGTTGCAAACTCCACTCTATACATATATATGGGGAGAACAAGTACCAACTCGATTTTACAGTGAAAACTGCAGGAACTTCAAAACGGCACTAGGAAACAGACTGAGAAACCAGAGTAAAAGTTTCCCCTGCAACCCGTTAATTTTGAACTAGATGAGCGAACGTCTCTCCACATGCTCAGTTCTGAGAGATAAGTGTGTGTGTAAGCCGTCCTCACCTAGCTTGTTGGGAACACAAAGTTTCTTTTCAGTTGCAATCTCCACTCCATACATATATATGGCGAGAACTAGCACCAACACTTTTTTACAGTGAAAAGTGCAGGTAACTTCAAATAGGCCCTAGGAAACAGACTGAGAAACAGAGTAAAAGTTTCCCCTGCAACCCGTTAACACTGTACTAGATGAACGAACGTCTCTCCACATGCTCAGTTCTGAGAGATAATTGAGTGTGAAAGCCGTCCTACACATAGCTTGTTGGGAACACAAAGTTTCTTTTCAGTTGCAAACTCCACTCCATAAATATATACGGGGGGAGAACTAGCACCAACCGGCTTACAGTGAAAAATTCAGGAACTTCAAACCGGCATTAGGAAACTGACATGAGAAACCAGAGTAAAACTTTCCATACAACCCGTTATCTTTGTGCTAGATGAACGAACGTCTCTCCACATGCCAATTCTGAGGATAAGTGTGTGTGAAAGCCGTCCTTCACCTAGCTTGTTGGGAACACAGTTTCTTTTCAGTTGTAAACTCCACTCCATACATATATATGGCGAGAACAACCACCAAATATTTTTTACAGTGAAAACTGCAGGATCTTCAAACCGGGTACTAGGAAAAAGACTGAGAAACTGGAGTAAAATTTCACCTGCAACACGTTAACTTTGAACTAGATGAACGAACGTCTCTCACATGCTCAGTTCTGAGAGATAGTGTGTGTGAAAGCCGCCCTTCACCTAGCTTGTTGGGAACACAAAGTTTCTTTTCAGTTGCAATCTACACTCCATACATATATATGGCGAGAACTAGCACCAACACTTTTTACAGTGAAAAGTGCAGGTACTTCAAATCGGCACTAGGAAACAGACTGAGAAAACAGAGTAAAAGTTTCCCCTGCAAAACCGTTAACTTTGTACTATATGAACGAACGTCTCTCCACATGCTCAGTTCTGAGAGATAAGTGGGTGTGAAGCCGTACTTCACAAAGCTTGTTGGGCACACAAAGTTTCTTTTCAGTTGCAAACTCCACTCCATACATATATAAGGGGAGGAACTAGCACCAAATCTGTTTTACAGTGAAAACTGCAGGAACTTCAAACCGGTACTAGGAAACAGACTGAGAAACCAGAGTAAAGCTTCCCCTGCAACCAGTTAACTTTGAACTAGATGAACGAACGTCTCTCCACATGCTCAGTTCTGAGAGATATGTGTGTGTGAAAGCCGTCCTTCACCTAGCTTGTTGGGAACACAAAGTTTCTTTTCAGTTGCCATCTCCACTAAATACATATATATGGCGAGAACTAGCACCAACACTTTTTTATAGTGAAAAGTGCAGGTACTTCAATCGGCACTAGGAAACAGACTGAGAAAACAGAGTAAAACTTTCCCCTACAGCTCGCTTACGTTGTGCTAGATAAAGAAGCGTCTCTCCACATGCTCAGTTCTGAGACATAAGTGTGTGTGAAAGCCGTCCTTCACCTAGCTTGTTGGGAACACAATGTTTTCTTTTCAGTTGCAAATTCCACTCCATACATATATATGGGGAGAACAAGCACCAACTCAGTTTTACAGTGAAAACTGCAGGAACTTCAAACCGGTACTAGGAAACAGACTGAGAACCCAGAGTAAAATTTCCCCTGCAACCATTAACTTTGAACTAGATGAACGAACGTCTCTCCACATGCTAAGTTCTGAGAGATATGTGTGTGTGAAAGCCGTCCTTCAACTAGCTTGTTGGGAACACAAAGTTTCTTATCAGTTGCAATCTCCACTCCATACATATATATGGCGAGAATTAGCACCAACACTTTTTTAAAATGAAAAGTGCAGGTACTTCAAATCGGGCACTAGGAAACAGACTGAGAAAACAGAGTAAAACTTTCCCCTGCAAAACCGTTAACTTTGTGCTAGATGAACGAACGTCTCACCACATGCTCAGTTCTGAGAGATAAGTGTGTGTGAAAGCCGTCCTTCAACTAGCTTGTTGGGAACACAAAGTTTCTTTTCAGTTGCAAACTCACTCCATATATATATAAGTGGAGGGACTAGCTCCAACACGATTTTACAGAGGAAGAACTGCAGGAACTTGAAACCGGCACTAGGAAACAGACTGAGAAACCAGAGTAAAAGTTTCCACTGCAACCCGTTAACTTGTACTAGATGAACGAACGTCTCTCCCATGCTAAGTTCTGAGAGATAAGTGAGTGTGAAAGTCGTAATACACCTAGCTTGTTGGGGAAAACAAAATTTCTTTTCATTTGCAAACTCCACTCCATACATATATAAGGGGAGGAACTAGCTCCAACTCGGTTTTACAGTGAAAACTGCAGGAACTTCAAACCGGTGGGTACTAGGAAACAGACTGAGAAACCAGAGTAAAAGTTTCCCCTGCATACCAACCCCCCGTACTTTGACTAGATGACGAACGTCTCCACATGCTCAATTCTGAGAGATAAATGTGTGTGAAAGCCGTCCTTCACCTAGCTGTGGGAACACAGTTTCTTCAGTTGCAACTCCACTCCATACTATATATTACGAGAAATAGCACCAAATCTTTTTTTACAGTGAAAATTGCAGGAACCTCAAATCGGCACTAGGAACAGACTGTGAAAACAGAGTAAAACTTTCCCCTGCAAACCGTTTTTTTGTGCTAGATGAATGAACGTCTCTCCACATGCTAAATTCTGAGAGATAATGTGTGTGAAAGCCGTCCTTCAATTAGCTTGTTGGGAACACAAAGTTTCTTTTCAGTTGCAAACTCCACTTTATACATATATATGGGGAGAAAAGTACAACTCGTTTTACAGTGAAAAATGCAGGAACTTCAAAACGGCACTAGGAAACAGACTGGGAATCCAGAGTAAAATTTCCCCTGCTACCCGTTAATTTTGAACTAGATGAACGACGTCTCTCCACATGCTCAGTTCTCAGAGATATGTGTGTGTGAAAGCCGTCCTTCAACTAGATGGTTGGGAACACAAAGTTTCTTCAGTTGCAATCTCCACTCCATACATATATATGGCGAGAACTAGCACCAACTCTTTTTTACAGTGAAAACTGCAGAAACTTCAAATAGGCCCTAGGAAACAGACTTAGAAACCAGAGTAAAAGTTTCCCCTGCAACCCGTTAACATTGTACTAGATGAACGAACGTCTCTCCACATGCTCAATTCTGAGAGATAATGTGTGTGAAAGGCCGTCCTTCACCTAGCTTGTTGGGAACACAGTATCTTTTCAGTTGCAAACTCCACTCCATACATATATTACGAGAAATAGCACCAAATCTTCTTTTTACAGTGAAAATTGCAGGAACTTCAAATCGGCACTAGGAAACAGACTGTGAAAACAGAGTAAAACTTTCCCCTGCAAACCGTTTACTTTGTGCTAGCTGAATGAACGTCTCTCCACATGCTAAGTTCTGAGAGATAATTGTGTGTGTGAAAGCCGTCCTTCAATTAGCTTGTTGGGAACACAAAGTTTCTTTTCAGTTGCAAC